>NC_073400.1:33674899-33697399 GCF_028641065.1 Leucoraja erinaceus | reverse complement strand
CACCCCATCCATCACTTTTATATCCGTTTGACAAGAGCACTAGCTCTGCGCTCCCCACCTCCATCCAGCAGGAAATGTGTTTCCTTGCACTGCTGTAGAACCTTCTCCATGTCACCTTGCAGACTGACTTCAGCAAGGACTGACATCTCTGTAGTCGGCAACAGGCAGTGGTTGCAACATGTTGGACTGAATCGTAAACTCCAGCCTGGTCTTTCTCACTCCCTGGTTGGTAGCCAGCTTCCTGGTGTCTCTGGTTCCCCCAACCCCCCCCCCCCCCCCCCCCAACCTCCCCCCCCCCCTCTGAGCCCCACCCCCCCCCCCCCCCCCCCAACCCCCCCCCCCCTGCCCTCTGAACCCCAACCCCCTGCCCTCTGAACCCCAACCCCCTGTCCCTGAATCTTGAGGTGTGCGTTTTCACACCAGTACCTCTTGCCCGATGGGAGAGGGGAGAAGAGGGAGTGGCCGGGGGTGAGACTGGTCCTTGATGATGCTGCTGGCCTTGCCGAGGCAGCGTGAGGTGTAGATGGAGGCGATGGAAGGGAGGTTGGTTTGTGTGATGATCTGGGCTGTGATTCCACGAACTCGCTGCGATGTCTTGTGGTGCAAGGGGGCACGGGAGTGTGGTCATCGTCCGTGGGATGGATGGGTCAGTATTTAATGTGGATGGAATGAAGGGAGACGGCTAAAGGACTTGCTACATCTGATTATTTGTTCCAACAGGTTACAGAAAGATCAATCACCCCCTTAATCAATTGAATTTAATAAACTGAGTGTATAAGTAATGAGAATCTTGTGTTAATCTAATTGTGCAATTAGTTGATGTTTCCTTAATTATAATTTTTATAATTTTGAAATTGACATAATTGAGTTTGGAGTAACCAAATGCAACGACTAGGTAAAACATTTTGTTCTAAAGATTCCTTTTGTAGCAAGTTGGTCATTATGAATTATTCTATCGACATTGACCAATAGAGGAGATATGAACATATTCGTAAAATTAACAGCGATTCCATGGAGATAATTTATATAATGGTCGATACCTGCACATAGTTTAGTTTAGAGATACAGCGCGGAAACAGGCCCTTTGGCCCATGGAGTCTGTGCTGACCAGTGATCCCTGCACACTAATGCCCCTGTCCCACTTAGGAAACCTGAACGGAAACCTCTGGAGACTTTGCGCCCCACCCAAGGTTTCCGTGCGGTTCCCGGAGGTTTTTGTCAGTCTCCCTACCTGCTTCCACTACCTGCAACCTCCGGGAACCGCACGGAAACCTTGGGTGGGGCGCAAAGTCTCCAGAGGTTTCCGTTCAGGTTTCCTAAGTGGGACAGGGGCATAACACTATCCTACACACACTAGGGACAATTTACATTCATACCGAGCCAATTAGCCTGCAAACCTTGGAGTGTGGGCGGAAACCAAAGATATCGGAAAAACCCACGCAGTTCACGGGGAGAACGTGCAAACTCCTTATAGACAGCACCTGTAGTCAGGATGGAACCCAGGATGTAAGGCAGCAACTCTACCGCTGCGCCACCGTGACTGCCCCTAGGGGGGTTCATGCAATTTGTTTGTTGCTTGATAATGGGTTTGTTCGATGTGGAAACTTTGGGTTGTGTTCATGTGATGAGCTGCCTGATGTCATCGTCCACTCTGTGAGGCTACGCTGTAGCGTTGGGGTCTGGCACTGTGGTGACCCTACAGATAACGGCCCAGACCGGTCCTGGTGAAGTGATGTCCTGTGTACAGGTGAAGTTGCCAGCGGCTACTGGTGGTGGTCAGCACATGCACGGCTCAATGCATGATGCCAGAAGCTGCAGCCAATGTCCACAGTGGATGTTGGACCTGTTGCTCTCCAGTCGTGACCTGGTCAGGGTTGTTGTACTCTGATTCTCCCCCCCCTCTCCCCCCCCCTCCCCCCCCCCCTCTCCCCCCCCTCTTCCCCCCCCCTCTCCCCCCCCCAGAGATGCTGCCTGTCCCGCTGAGTTACTCCAGCACTCTGTGTCTATCTTCGGTTTAATCCAGCATCTGCAGTTCCTCCCCCCACAGCAGAGTTCCCAGTGTTCCTGCCTTTGTGTAAATGCTGCACTTGTGGTTATTTTACCAAACGCCCAGAAAGGGAAATCAGTTGTTTATTTATTTAATCTTTGACTGATGTGGTTTTAAGAGGAAGGTTTTCCTTAAAAGCTTGGATAGAGCTTGCACTGACTGACAGCATTGGTGTCTGGATCTGGTTAGGAGCAGCGATGGTGGTGGAGTAACCATGGTGACGGTGGTGGGAGGGGGGTGACCATGATGGGGGTGAGGGGGGGGTAACGGTGTCGGGGTGACACCACTGAACAAGTTACAAGATAGTTCCCACCCGGGTATCTGTGTACCGGTCACAAGAGTGGACCTACAATCGCTCCGCTCTGTTTAAATCTCTCTGTACACTGTGGACGGCTCGACTGTAATCATGTGTTGTCTTTCCACTGACTGGTTAGCACGCAACAAAAGCTTTTCCCTGTACCTCGCTACACCTGACAATAAACTAGACTGAAACTGAGTTGATGTTGAGGGTTAGTTGGTGCTGCAGACACTCTGCGTGTCGGCTGCTAAAAGCAACAAGTTGTATATTTTTATCTGTTCGAGAGCTGACTGATGATTCTAAAGATGTTATCAATCTCAAGTCTTTATTGTTCCTTTAAGTGGCTTCTCAGTTCTCCTTCATCACCCATTTTCTCTCCAAAGTGTGAATGTTAGTTATTCCCGGAGCCAACATTGACTTTACGACGTGACTGGAGCATTTGGCAGCTTTGTCACCGATGCCCCAGTGCCCCCCCCCCCCCCCCCCCCCCCCCTCTCTCCCAAGTTGGGTCCTAGTCCTGTGTTGCTGCTGCCCCCCCCCCCCACCCCAGAACATGTGTTGCTGCCATGCTTTGGTTAAGCTGTCTGTCACTGAAACTAAACAGAAGTGTTTTTCTGTTCCAGTTGCAGATGTTATTTGCTGAGAATGTCTTTCATACAAACAGAGCATTTCTGGTATTTGACCCTGACGTTTTGGATCTGGTTATTGAGGCATTTCAGTGAGGAGTGCGTGTGTGCGTGTGCGTGTGTGCGTGTGCGTGTGTGCGTGTGCGTGTGTGTGCGTGTGTGTGCGTGCGTGTGTGCGTGCGTGTGTGTGTGTGTGTGTGTGTATATATGTGTGTGTGTGTGTGTGTGTGTGTGTGAATATGTGTGTGTGTGTGTGTGCGTGTGTGTGTGTGTGTCTGGTAGTGGGGAGGGGCAGGGATGAGGGGGCAGGGATGAGTTGTAAAGTAGTCACTGTGAACCTGACACTAAGGGTCACAGGACATCCAAACATCACCCACTTGGTGACGTTAAATGTAAATGTTGGATCAATCTTCGTGGGATAAAATGAAAGAGTAATCGTGTTTTTGGAGATTTACTGTCAGTAATCCGTTGGCATTCATCTCAGCGTGGTGTAAAGCAACGTAATAGCCGACTAACCTACTTTTGAGAATCAGATATTTTAACATCTCTGGGGCCCTCTTTACTTGAGATAAAGTGGTGATGTGGTGGCTGTCAACACTCTCGCTTCCTTTAACTGGTTCATTGTCGGCAGAAGACACCTCGGAGATTTACAATGCTTGAGGTTTTGTTACAAAAATTATAAGAACGCAGGAAATGCGCCGGAGACGGAGTAGACGCTCGGACGGTCCGCGGTTCATCAGCACCGCAACTAATCCCTGACCTCCGCCCCTGTCCTGTATCATTGGCTGATTCAATATCCAGAAAACTACCGATTCTGATTCGGACCTTGGTGCCGTGGTCTCCGGCCAACGTCCCCACACTGACCGCAGCAACACGACAGGGTTGATTGTTGACCTGTGACTCTCGCAGGAAGTGCAGTGGTCATGGTGGCCTGGCCTCTGCTTTGTTTGAGCTGGGTATCGCCAGTGTGGACATTGCCAGTGTGAGCTGGGTATCGCCAGTGTGAGCTGGACATTGCCAGTGTGGGTATTGCCAGTGTGAATGGACATTGCCAGTGTGGATGGGCAGTCACTTGGCATCAAAGAGATTGGGACAGAAACAGGACTGGGACCCTGCTCCCATGTGGAGGTGTGGTGTTAAATATTTCTGTGTTGTCAGATTGTCACACTGCAACATTATTGTCATGTTTAACCTCAGGGGTCTGGGGGAATCGGTCATTGCTCTGCTATAAGATCTTTGGTCATTGGTTTCCTTTTCATTGTGAATCATTCCCGAGATCCGATGAAGGATGAAAGTCCTGTTTACAATAAGTATCTCATCCAATCAGATTTACAGTTTGCTTTGGTTAAATAATGAAACAATTGTCATTTAGTTCAGTGACGTCACGTTGTACTTTGGTGAATCCGACACAAATCTTTTTATCTTCAACTCTTTTATAATCATCCTCAGGGGGGTCTAAAGCAGAACAATTTAAAGTGTCTGAAGAAGGGTCTCGACCCGACACGTCACCCATTCCTTCTCTCCAGAGATGCTGCCTGTCTGTCTGTCCCGCTGAGTTACTCCAGCATTTTGTGTCTACCTTCGGTTTAATACGGCATCTGCAGTTCCTTCCTGCGCAGTTTGTTTGGGGAGAGGTGGAGGTCGTGGAGGGGGGGGGGGGCTTGTTGTGAAGGGGGTGAAGAGGCTGATTGATGAGGTTGTAACCTTGCTCTGTAACAATGGCGCTGCAAGTTTCATCTGCTCCCTTTCCCTGACAACACCTGACCAATCTGTCAGCTGGTGACTGACTGCTGATTGATGAGGAGAGTGGGCCCAAGGGTTGTATTCAGTCGAGCAGAAGGCAATTTGGGGCGGTGGGTCCCACCTCCAGCTGGTTTAAGCCACACGCGGTGAGCTGAGGGGATAGCGGTGAGCAATGATGCATCAGATGTGGCTGAAGAAAGGATTGCCACATGAACAAGGCAGGGAGGGAAGTTTATAAAATCCTTTTATTTTACTTGGCTTTTATTGTCACGAAGCTTTTCTGAAATAATTTGGTTGATTTTAATCGAAATTGACTGACTTGAAAATATAAAAACAAGCTTACGTTCCTTGATTAAAGAGTTCACTTCTCAGGGTTCTGTATTTACAGATGTCCATGAGTTGATTTTGTCCACAAATATTGAGTGGTACAGCACAGAAACAGGCCCTTCTGCCCATCTGTGCCCTGCTGAGCAACACGTTCCATCCACCTGGTCCCATTTGGCCCGTATCCCTCCAAACCTTTCCTGTCCAGGAGTCTTTCAAATGTTGTTCCAATCCCTGCCTCAACTACCTCCTCTGGCAGCTCGTTCCGTACACGTACCACCCTCTGTGTTCAGCACATAGCCACAATGTAGTAATGGGTTGCATCAAAACCTCACAAGGCTCCACCAACTCTCTGTCTGATCCTGCTCATCCCTTTACTGTTTACCTACACAAGGCTAAAGAGTAACAGAATAGTTAACGTTCCATGTTTGGAGTTGAACAAGGTGTGTCTGAAGTTTAAATTTGGGCAGAACTGGAACGTTCCAGAACAGTTTCCATGTCCTACATCAGGGGGGGGGGGGGGGCTACATCAGGGAGGGGGGGGGGGGGGCTACATCAGGGAGGGGGGGGGGGCTACATCAGGGGGGGGGGGGCTACATCAGGGAGGGGGGGGCTGCACATCAGGGGGGAGGGGGGGCTACATCAGGGTGCAGGACACCAGGGAGAAGGGTTCTAAATGGACACTCCTCCTCATTTAGACCTCTGTCTGTCCCCTGTCCCTGGCCTCAGATGGTCCTCTCTGGACCCTGCAGTTGGTTGATGCTGGAGCATGTGTGGGGGGGGGGGGATTAGGGGCAGGGGGTGAGTAACTGCTTGGATGGTCTCGGCTCTCCTGCTGAAAGTTGTAAAGTTGTCAGCGTGTCACGGTGAAGCGGGTGCCAGGGATGGGTGTGCAAGGGTAAGTGTGTAAATACCTCCTCTGAGCAAGGAACACACACACACACTCACGCACACGCACACACACACACACACACACACACACACACACACACACACACACACACACACACACACACACACACACAGCTGAGCTTGTTCAGTCAAGTGACGTTGTGGGAATCCAAGCTGCACTAACCAGGGTTATAACCGGGTCTAGAATTGTCCTCCTTAGCTCGAGAGAGACCTGAAAAAGGAAATGTTAGATTCACAAAACTGGATCTATTAGTGTAAGTGCCGTAATGAGTAAATTGCTGGAAGGATTATTGGATTATGTTTGCCTTCAAAGGGAAGGGACAATTAAAAATCACAGTGGGGCTGCTGAGAAAATGTCTCATCCACTTAATTACAGACATCTTCAGCCAGAAGTGACACAAGATGATCAAACTCCGTTTCTGTCCTAGATTCACAGCATCGCCAGTCTTCAACCAATTTGATTCACTCCATGTACAATGAGGAGGTTGGGCCGTGAACAGTGGGCATTGGGAGGCTGTGGCTGTGACAATCAACAGCTGTAGCACTGCTGATCAACCGAGACTCCAGACATTCACTACACTTGTACACCTTACACCTCCTTATCTGTCTGTCTCCCTCTCCCCCGACTGACATCAGTCTGAAGAAGGGTCTCGACCAGACCCAATCACCCATTCTTTCTCTCCAGAGATGCTGCCTGTCTCGCTGAGTTTCTCCAGCGTTTTGTGTTTTTGTGCAGGGTTGGAGTCCATCCTGTCTGTGTCATGGGTCAGTTTCCCTCCTGTCAGACCCATGGGTCAGTTTCCCTCCTGTCAGACCCATGGGTCAGTTTCCCTCCTGCCAGACCCATGGGTCAGTATCCCTCCTGTCAGACCCATGGGTCAGTATCCCTCCTGTCAGACCCATGGGTCAGTTGGTGGTTGATGAAGATATGGTGGTCACTGCAATTTCACTTTCAACAATCTGGAATCAAGTTGATCCATTTTCAACAATGATAAACACCTCAGTACATCACGAGAAAACAGGAGGGGAGTGGGTGACAGATTAGTATGAATGGGTCAATGGTCAGCATGGACTCGATGGGCTGAAGGGCCTGTTTCTGTGCATCCGAGTCTGGATATTATCTTTTTAATCCCCAACACCCCACAACACTCCTCCAGCTCCACTCCTCCAGCTCCACTCCTCCAGCTCCACTCCTCCAGCTCCACTCCTCCAGCTCCACTCCTCCAGCTCCACTCCTCCAGCTCCACTCCTGCTTCAGATAAATACATAGAACAATCTTTACATATATAGTATTTTGTCATCGTCTCTGTGGTTTTCTCATTCTCCCATCTTGTACTGTCTCCTGGTGTCTCTGCTGTATTAAAGTCTCCAACAGGCTTGCTTTCTTTGACCTTGCTCTCTGCTCCGTTCACCATCCTGGGCACCCCAGCTTTGACTTTTATTGGGGGACATTTACCCTGAATCGCCCCTTCCCCCCCCCCCCCCCCCCCCTTTCCCCTTCATGACTAAATCACTTCTCACTCTCGTAGTATTGGCCCTAACCAAGCTCAAAGCTTTCTGAGTCTGAAGAAGGATCTCGACCCGAAATGTCACCTATTCCTTCGCTCCATAGATGCTGACTCGCCCACTGAGTTTCTCCAGCATTTTTGTCTACCTTTGATTTTTCCAGCATCTGCAGTTCCTTCTTAAACAAGCTCAAAGTTTTCCTCCTTTTTATCATTTACTGTTTGTGATAATCTTACATCTATTGGAATTACAACTGCCACACAAATATCCTTGAACACAGAGTGCTGGAGTAACTCAGCGGGTCAGGCAGCATCTGAAGGGTCAGTAACTCTGTGGGTCAGTAACTCTGTGGGTCAGTAACTCTGTGGGTCAGTAACTCTGCGGGCCAGTATCTCTGTGGGTCAGTAACTCTGTGGGCCAGTAACTCTGCGGGCCAGTAACTCTGCGGGCCAGTAACTCTGCGGGCCAGTAACTCTGCGGGCCAGTAACTCTGTGGGCCAGTAACTCTGCGGGCCAGTAACTCTGTGGGCCAGTAACTCTGCGGGCCAGTAACTCTGCGGGCCAGTAACTCTGCGGGCCAGTAACTCTGCGGGCCAGTAACTCTGTGGGTCAGTAACTCTGTGGGTCAGGCAGCATCTCTGGCCGTATGGCTAATGTCCCAGAGTATAATTTGACTGAATGCGTGTGGATTGAAGGTAGTGGCCGTTTGTTGTAACATGTCCTGTGTTTTGCTGATCTTGCCTTCCAGAGCCATGTGAATAGTCAACGTGCATCGTGACAACAAGCCCCTCCACCAATGAAGGCAAGAAGAGGTTGTGACAAGATGTCGACCTGTGTGCTTTCTGTGACCCTGCTCCTCATCTCCCTGGCACCTTCCTCACGGAGCAGCGACGATTTCATCAACTTTGGCATCAAGGACCGTGACTGGACGTTCAATCACCTGGCGGTCCACAGTGTAACTGGGAATGTTTATGTCGGAGCGGTCAACCGCGTTTACAAACTCTCCAGCAACCTCACCCTGCTGTTGTCTCACAAAACTGGCCCAGAGGAGGACAACAAGCTGTGCTACCCGCCGCTGATTGTCCAACCTTGTAACGAACCCCTCACCCTGACCAACAATGTCAACAAACTGCTACTCATCGATTACTCAGACAACAGGCTCCTGGTTTGCGGGAGCCTCTTTCAGGGAGTCTGCAAACTCCTGCGATTGGATGACCTCTTCATTCTAGTTGAACCTTCCCATAAGAAGGAACATTACCTCTCCAGTGTTAACGAGACTGGGACCATGTACGGAGTCATTGTCTCATCAGAGGGCTCGGACAGCAAGCTCTTCATCGGTACAGCTGTGGATGGTAAACAAGACTATTTCCCCACAATCTCCAGTCGCAAGTTGCCCCAGGACCCAGAGTCTTCAGCTATGTTTGATTACGTCTTGCACAGCGACTTTGTGGCGTCGTTGATTAAGATCCCGTCAGATACCCTGGCACTTGTGTCACACTTTGACATCTTTTACATCTACGGATTCAGCAATGGAAACTTTGTTTATTTCCTAACGGTGCAGCCCGAAACAGAAGGAGTTACAGGTTCATCGAGTGACCAGTTCTACACCTCCAGGATAGTGCGGTTGTGCAAGGGAGATGCAAAGTTCCATTCCTATGTCTCTCTTCCCGTGGGTTGTGTGAAGGATGGGATTGAATACCGACTGTTGCAGGCCGCATACTTAGCCAAACCCGGGACGGTCCTGGCCAACTCCCTCAACATCTCCACCAATGATGATGTCCTCTTCACCATATTCTCCAAGGGCCAGAAACAGTATCACAACCCACCAGCTGAGTCTGCGCTCTGTATGTTTGTGGTGAAGTTCATCAACAGACAAATAAAGGAGAGGCTTCAGTCGTGTTACCGTGGTGAGGGGAGCCTGGAACTGAACTGGTTACTGGGCAAAGATGTCTACTGTACACATGCGGTAAGTAACATGGACCTTCCCCGACTGGCCTTACATTGTATTATTAGATTTATCATACATATTATCTTATTTTATATTATAGTCATAGAGTGATACAGCACGGAAACAGGCCCTTCGGCCCAACTTGCCCACACCAGCCAACATGTCCCAGCTACATTAGTCCCACCTGCCTGCGTTTGGTCCATATCCCTCCAAACCTGTCCAATCCATATATCTGTCTTCGTAAACGGGATAGTCCCAGCCTCAACTAACTCCTCTGGCAGCTTGTTCCATACACCCACCACCCTTTGTGTGAAAATGTCACCCCTCTGATTCCTATTAAATCTTTTCCCCTTCACATAGAAACATAGAACATAAAACAAATGGCCTACTTGGGGGGGGGGGGGTGGGGGGGGGGGGGGAGAAGTTGGTTCCATGGGTAGAGGAGATGTCCAACAAGGGCTGCTTGAGTTAGATTGGCCAATAGGCTGTGCAGACTAGAGTGACGTACATCATTCCGACAGGCTGCTTCTGAGGACAGTTTCTCTGGAGGGTCCACAACTGGTCCACTGGTCCACAACGAGGTGCGGGTGGGGGGGTGGGGGGGGGGGTTAGCGGGTAGGCTGTTTGAGGCTAGAGTTTCTTGCCATTGTGAATCTTCAAATCTCTGTTCCCAGGGCAGGGAAGGATGCTGATTTGTTGAGTGTTTCTCATAGTTTTTGGAAAGTACATGACGTGAGGGATACTTGGTTGTGACGGGGAAGTGGAGAACGTGATTGGTTAGTTCATTAGTAGAGGGCATCAGAATAAAGAAGCACTTGCTGATTTGACATTTAATCTTTATGTCAATGAAAAGAACGGCAGAGTTGAACAAGGAAGACGTCTAAATAAAGAAGTGTGGAATTATTTAGCACAGGAACAGACGCTGTGTATTGGAAGCAACTGCTGATGTTGGTTTAAATCGAAGACAGACACAAAATGTTGGAGTAACTTAGCGGGACAGGCAGTATCTCTGGAGAGAAGGAATGGGTGACATTTCGGGTCGAGAACCTTCTTCAGACTCTGCAGATTCTGCTGAGTGTTTTGGTGTTTTTCTGTAGAGTTTCACAGCAGGAAACAGCTCCTCCCCATTTGCAGTATTGGGGTCACATGTCAGTACCCACATGTCCCAAACCATCTGGCCCCAGTTTAACACAGATCTGCGGTTGGTGTATCTAGTTGGTGAGTTGTCACGAGCTAAGATCTTGTTTTCTTCTCCCAGCCGGTTCCAATTGACGATGATTTTTGTGGGTTGGATATAAACCAGCCTCTGGGAGGCTCCGCATTGGTGGAAGGTTTCACCATCTTCACTGAGGACAAGGACCGCATGACGTCGGTGGCATCGTACGTCTACAACGATCACTCAGTGGCTTTCGTCGGCACGAAGAGCGGGAAACTTAAAAAGGTAAAAGAATCCCGTTGTCAAAAGTGGCGGCAATGTGTGTGGCAAAGATCAAGTGTGAACAAGTGTGAACAAGTGTGAACAAGTGTGCTGCCATGTGTTGTGTCCGTGACGTTGAGCTGGTCAAGGTATGCAGCGATTCTCTGCTGGGATGAGCGAGTGATCGCACTACACTTTAATATTCACGGGCTTGTTCCAACCTTATTAAACCTTGCTCACCCTGGGGCTGGAGCCATGTTCTAATTATCTTATCTGGGCTTCAGGAGAGAGTATCAATGGTCAGGCTCATAGCATGATGAAGTACACACATTTCCTGAAGGGTCCACAGGTGAGATATAACTCGTTCATCTCTCTTCAGATGCTGCCTGATCTGCTGATCTGCTGCTGATCCTGACTGTGCTCCAGCGTAGGCGTCTGGCTCATCTCCAGTGTAGACGTCCTGTTCTCCAGTGTAGACGTCCTGTTCTCCAGTGTAGACGTCTGGTTCATCTCCAGTGTAGGCGTCTGGTTCATCTCCAGTGTAGACGTCTGGTTCAACTCCAGTGTAGACGTCTGGTTCAACTCCAGTGTAGACGTCTGGTTCATCTCCAGTGTAGACGGCCTGTGCTCCAGTGTAGACAGTCGTTCATCTCCAGTGTAGACGTCTGGTTCAACTCCAGTGTAGACGTCTGGTTCAACTCCAGTGTAGACGTCTGGTTCAACTCCAGTGTAGACGTCTGGTTCAACTCCAGTGTAGACGTCTGGTTCAACTCCAGTGTAGACGTCTGGTTCATAGCAAAAGGATTTGAGTCTAGGAGCAGGGGGGTTCTACTGCAGTTGTACAGGGTCTTGGTGAGTCCACACCTGGAGTATTGCGTACAGTTTTGGTCTCCAAATCTGAGGAAGGACATTATTGCCATAGAGGGAGTGCAAAGAAGGTTCACCAGACTGATTCCTGGGATGTCAGGACTGTCTTATGAAGAAAGACTGGATAGACTTGGTTTATACTCTCTAGAATTTAGGAGATTGAGAGGGGATCTTATAGAAACTTACAAAATTCTTAAGGGGTTGGACAGGCTAGATGCAGGAAGATTTTCACACAGAGAGTGGTGAATCTCTGGAGCTCTCTGCCACAGAGGGTAGTTGAGGCCAGTTCATTGGCTATATTTAAGAGGGAGTTAGAAGTGGCCCTTGTGGCTAAAGGGATCGGGGGGTATGGAGAGAAGGCAGGTACAGGATACTGAGTTGGATGATCAGCCATGATCATATTGAATGGCGGTGCAGGCTCGAAGGGCCGAATGGCCTACTCCTGCACCTAATTTCTATGTTTCTATGTTGCTATGACGTCTGGTTCATCTCCAGTGTAGACGTCTGGTTCATCTCCAGTGTAGGCGTCTGGTTCATCTCCAGTGTAGACGTCTGGCTCATCTCCAGTGTAGACGTCTGGTTCATCTCCAGTGTAGGCGTCTGGTTCATCTCCAGTGTAGACGCCCCATTCATTGCTTGGTCTTTGCCCGCCCATGTTTACACACTTGCAAAGTTCGGGGAGTTTGTTGTTCACTTGGACTCTCCGTTGATTCACACCTTTCCTGCTGAATCCTTTTATGCGTTTTATTCTCTTGCATTTTCGGGCAACTATTCATTGTGAAAAGTTTATAATGACAGAGTTTCTACAGGAACCATGAACGATCGCTAATGTTTAGTTTATTGTCACGTGTACCGAGGTACAGTGAAAAGCTTCTGTTGCATGCTAACAGTCAGCGGAAAGACAATACATGATTACAATCGAGCCGTCCACAGTGTACAGATACATGATAAAGGGAATAACGTTTAGTGCAAGGTAAAGTCTGGGCCTTCTCCATGGCCAGAGTGAGCAGCACCTCATATTCCGCTTGGGCAGTCTGCACCCTAGCGGCATAAACATTGACTTCTCCAATTTCCGGTAGCCCTTGCTGTCTCCTCCCCTTCTCAGCTCTCCCTCAGCCCTCGGGCTCCTCCTCTCCTCTTCCTTTCTTCCCTTTCTTCTTCCCGCCCCCCCCCCCCACCCTACATCAGTCTGAAGAAGGGTTTCAGCCCCAAAAAGTTGCCTATTTCCTACGCTCCATAGATGTGCTGCACCCACTGAGTTTCTCCAGCACTTTTGTTTATCTTCAAAGTCCGATCAAAGATCAT
Organism: Leucoraja erinaceus; assembly: GCF_028641065.1. Lineage (NCBI taxonomy): Eukaryota > Metazoa > Chordata > Chondrichthyes > Rajiformes > Rajidae > Leucoraja > Leucoraja erinaceus. Next base: position 33,684,406 of record NC_073400.1, on the reverse strand, counting down.
CCGAGGGTCTTCAATGATGTTTGGGCCCAGGAGGGTGAATGCTCATCAGCTTTGTTGGGGCAGGGCACATACACACTGAGACATGATAATTGATGCATGTGAGTAGCAAGGTCCATGTGTGTGTACGTGTGTGTACGTGCATGTGTGTGTAAATGCAAGCGTGTGTGTGTACGTGCATGTGTACATGCATGTGAATGTATGTGCGAGCGTGTGTGCGATGTTATTTGAAAGTTTCACATAATCTGGTAATGATTTGAATTCCTGTGAACAGTCTCACTGGAGGTAAACATGAATCTCTTGAAACTTCTAAGAAAGTAGAGACATCTCTCTGTCTGAAGAAGGGTCACGACCTGAAACGTCACCCTTTCCTTCTCTCCAGAGATGTTGCCTGTCCCACTGAGTTACTCCAGAGTTTTGTGTCTATGTTGAGTGAAAGGCTGAGCTGTTTAATGTGCTGATCTTTCCCACTCTGGTGGCACATTGGCCCATCTATCACATTTACAACTTCAATGCAGTGTTGCATGGTATTATCATCTCAGCAATTGAAGGCCCACTTTTACATTTGACAGGATATGGAAAGCAGTTATTACCCACCTCTTATTCACCCTTCCACCACGGAGCCACTGGAGCTTCTGCTGCTGAAGGTGATGTTGGGGAGAAAGAGCAAGGATTTAGACCCAATGATGATGCAGGATTACAGAGAAACAAAGAAACATAGACAATAGGTGCAGGAGGAGGCCATTCAGCCCGTCGAGATACATTTACCTTTAAAAGCCACTCTAACTGCTACATGGGTCGGACATAATTAGAGGGATCTGGACCAAATGGAAACAAACTAGCATAGATAGGCTTCTTGGTCAGTGTGGACAAGTTGGATCAAAGGTTCACCTTCTGTGTCACTTGACTATATGATGCCTAATTAAACAATTAATATGTGAGTGTTGTCTATCAGATGTTGTTCAGTTTCTTTGACTGAAGAATTGGACAAAGGCTGGACATCATCTACTTCCCATTCCAACCACCTTGATGTCCCGAGGTCAGCGTGTCCCGGGGTCAGCATGTCCCGGGGTCAGGGGTCAGCATTTCCCGGGGTCAGCGTGTCCCGGGGTCAACTCATCCTGAGGTCAACTCATCCCGAGGTCAGGGGTCAGCTCGTCCCGGGGTCAGGGGTCAGCGTCGTCCCGGGGTCAACTCGTCCCGAGGTCAGCGTGTCCCGGGGTGTCCCGGGGTCAGCGTGTCCCGGGGTCAGGGGTCAGTGTTTCCCGGTCAGAGTGTCTGGGGGTTAGCATGTCTAATGGAACTGTGGTGGGTTGGAAAGGTTCTTGTGATCTAATTCTTCATGAGAGGAATAGATCGGGTAGATGCACTGAGTCTCTTGCCCAGAGTAGGGGAATCGAGGACCAGAGGACACGGGTTCAAGGTGAAGGGGAAAAGATTTAATAGGAATCTGAGGGGTAACTTTTTCCACACAAAGGGTGGTGGGTGTATGGAACGAGCTGCCAGAGGAGTTAGTTGAGGCAGGGAGTATTTCAATGTTTAAGAAACAATTAGACAGGTACATGGATAGGACCGGTTTGGAGGGATATGGACCAAGTGCAGGCAGGTGGGACTAGTGTAGATGGGGCATGTTGGCCGGTGTGGGCAAGTTGGGCTGAAGGGCCTGTTTCCATGCTGTATCACTCTATGACTCGGCATCAGTTGAATAATCCACCTCTGTGTGTCTGTGTTTCAGGCTGAATGAGACGTTTATCGTTCCCACCACTTGTCAGCTATCATTTTCATGTCAGAAGCGCCACATCTTTCTTTGCCTATTTAGTTAATGTAAGCAGGAACAGTTTATTTCCATACACTCCTTGTTTAATGCTCTCTCTAGTCCGTGTACGCACCATCGTTTCAAGTTGGGTCATTTTTACAAAATGCCAAAGCAATTTTCAAACAAAGATTTGCAAAATGTGCATGGTGGTTTGAGAATTAACATATAGGCATTTGGTCTTGTAAAGTGACTGTTAAACAGTGAATGAGCCAACTGGGCCTTCATGTCTCTGTGCTGGTCTCTGCTGGTTGGTGTGCATGTACAACATGTCACTGCTGGTTTCTGCTGATTGATGTACATGTACAACATGTCACTGCTGGTTTCTGCTGATTGATATACATGTACAACATTTCTCTGCTGGTCTCTGCTGGTTGATGTACATGTACAACATGTCTCTGCTGGTGTCTACTGGGTAATGTTAATGTACAATTTGTCTCTGCTGGTCTCTGCTGGTTGATGTATATGCACAGCATGTCTCTGCTGGGTAATGTACATGTACAACATATCTCTGCTGGTCTCTGCTGGTTGATGTACATGTACAACATGTCTCTGCTGGTCTCTGCTGGATGTACATGTACAACATGTCTCTGCTGGATGTACATGTACAACATGTCTCTGCTGGTCTCTGCTGGTTAGTTCTCTCTGTAACCTGAACTATCTGTGCATTTTTATCGTGAGCATTTTCCTGATTGCGCAGGGACTCTGTTCCATATTTTGACCATTTTATCCCAACTTACCCCAACATGTCCTCAGAATCTTCCCATAAAGTGCTGATAATCTCACAATTAACCCACGAGTCACACATCACAAAACCAGGCCCTTCGGCCCATAGTGTTCCTGTTGACCATGTTGATGGCCTGCACTCGCCCATCTGACTGCATCAGGATCATTGCAAGATCTGGTCAATTGTATTCTGAGAGGTGACGCAGCGGGTAGAGCTGTTGCCTTACAGCACCAGAGACCCGGGTTCGATCCTGACTAGGGGCGCTATCTGTAGGGAGTTTGCACGTTTTCCCTGTGACTGCTCCGGTTTCTTCCCACTTCCCAAAGACGTACAGGTTTGTAGGCTAATTGGCTTTGGTAAAATTGTAAATTGTCTCTAATGTGTGTAGGATGGTGCTGGTGTATGGGGTGATCGCTGGTCGGCACGGACTGGGTGGGCCGAAGGGCCTGTTTCCGTGCTGTATCTCTAAAGTCTAAATAGTCCACATTACATGTGTAGAGTCTTTTAATCTGAGTGACTCTCTGGGCATGGGTTTAACAACACAGCAGTGGAAAGGTCATAAGGAATAGGAGTAGAATTAGGCCATTCGGCCCATCGATCCTACTCTGTCATTCAATCGTGGCTGATCGATCTCTTTCTCTTAGCCCCATTCTCCTGCCTTCTCCCCATAACCTCCGACACCCGTACTAATCACCAATGTGCGGTGGTATGTCATACTTGGACCAGGCAGAGATGATGACCCATAGCTCGAGTCCTCTCTCTCTCTGGACACCAGCTGGAATCGAGCTGTGGCAAAGTTCATTCATGCATTCTATAAATAGATCAAATTGCATTAAATCTTGGAATTGGTTTAAATTTTGGAAAGTTGACTAAAGGAACAAATTTATTTCTCTTCAGCGTTAATGTTGACTTTGCCTGGGGTTTAATATGTGGGTTAAAGCAACAAATGTGAGTTTACATTATGTTAGTCGCCCTTTTAGAAAAGGTCCCAAAGGAACCAGAGTGCATGACCTTCAACAATCTGTCACTTCCTCGTTTGGTTCACACGATATCCATGAACAGTTTCCCAATGGGCCGTAACTGGCCAAGCCCTGTCACATTCCCCTTCACCACCGTCTCTGTTTACTGGGCTGCACGCACAGGCTGATGGTACCTTCCCGTCACCGCCTGCCAGTAACTGGGTACTAACATCACGTGGACCTGTGTAGGGGGCATGGCTCGTGTGATCGCTAGTGTGTGTAGGTGTGTGTGTGTGCGCGTGTGTGCGTGTGTGTGTGTGAGCGTGTGTGTGTACGTGTGTGTGTGTGTGTACGTGTGTGTGTGTGTGTGTGTGTGTGTGTGTGTGTGTGTGTACGTGTGTGTGTGTGTGTGTGTGTGTGTGTGTGTGTGTGTGTGTGTGTGTGTGTGTGTGTGTGTGTGTGTGTGTGTGTGTGTGTGTGTGTGTGTGTGTGTGTGTGTGTGTGTGTGTGTGTGTGTGTGTGTGTGTGTGTGTGTGTGTGGGTGCCTGTGTGTGTGTGCCTGTGTGTGGGTGCCTGTGTGTGTGTGTACGTGTGTGTACGTGTGTGTGTGTGCGCGCGCGTGTGTGTGTGTGTGTGTGTGTGTGTGGGTGCGTGTGTGTGTGTGTACGTGTGTGCGTGTGTGTGTGTGTGTGTGTGTGTGTGGGTGCCTGTGTGTGTGTGGTGTTTCACCAGCATCTCAGGATAGCTGCTTCGTGTATGAAAGAACTGCAGATGCTGGTTTACATCGAAGATAGATACAAAATGTTGAGTAACTCAGTGAGACGGGCAACATCTCTGGAGAGAAGGAATGGGTGAGGTTTCAGATCAAGACCCTTCCTCAGACTGGTTCGGTTCTTAAGTATGAAGACGGGTCTCGACCCAAAACGTCACCCATTCCTTGTCTCCAGAGATGCTGCCTGTCTGTCCCGCTGAGTTACTCCAGCTTTTGGTGTCCATCTTTAGGGTAGCTGCTGCCCCAGATGTAGGATCTGTATTCACACTGAATACTGGAGTGGTTACAAACTGTACAACTCAGCTCTTTAGGAAGATTAGAGAGAACACACGTAGTTCTTGTATAATTGATGTTCCCTGTGTCTTGTGTCTGTGTCCATCATGTTGTTGTGAGCAAGGTTCTCTTTGACCCTGTACCTGTAGGGTGGCGCAGTGGTAGAGTTGCTGCCTTACAGCGCTTGCAGTGCCAGAGACACAGGTTCGATCCTGACTACGGGTGCTGTCTGTACGGAGTTTGCACGTTCTCCCTTTGACCTCGTGGGTTTTGTCCGAGTTCTTCGGTTTCCTCCCACACTCCAAAGACGTACAGGTTTGTAGGTTAATTGGCTTAAGTTTGTATACATGGTGTAAGTGTAAATTGTGCCTTGGTGGGTGTAGGATAGTGTTAGTGTGTGGGGATCACTGGTCGGTTTGGACTAGGTGGGCCGAAGGGCCTGTTTCTGTGCTGTATCTCTAAACTAAACCTCTGTACCTGTCCAGGTAACTATTAACTCGATGACTTGGGTAGAAGTGAGTTTCAGTTGCTGACTCGATTCCCTCTATCGCTTAGAAGGTTGCACACAGTGTACCAGTGGTTAGTTCCAGGCCAACATGCTTCCACCTACACTAACCCTTCCTGATCAATCCAAGCATTGATCTTGAGTTCCACGTTAAATATGTGAAACTATTCAAGGTACCGTTCAGAATCTGGCTGATGGGAATCGTTCCAGGACCCCACCATTCCATGTTCATCCTCCAAAGATCCCCCCCCCCCCCCCCCCCCCCCCCCCCCCCAATCTCAGGATAATTAAACTGGATATCACCCTTCCTAATTAGCATGTTTAAATACTGCTGTGAGCTTCAATAGCTTTAACCTTGGGCTTGAAGCAAAAGTCTTTGCGTGAGCTGATCATGAAGCAACTGAAGACTTGGTTCAGCTGAAGCCAAGAACAAGGGGGGAGGAGGAGTGGAAACATGAATCAGCTTGGTATGAACCAGGCACTCCAGACTTGGCAACCGTTCTGCCAGTTATTTGGCACTCTTCCCAGAGAAGCTGTGAAGATTTAATATTTATTTTCTGTTTGAGTTCTGAAGTGCGGGGTGACTCTGCAGTGGGAGTTCAGTAACCGCGGCATTTAGTAACAGCGGTGTAACGGAGAAGGCAGTTCATATTATCTGCCAAAGTCCTTTGTGAATTTACGCAACTTCCAGTCGGGAAGACGGGCTACAAATTCCTTCGTATTTCCCAACTTCCTGCAACAATTCCGGACTTTTGCATCACCTTTTGCCAATCTTCAAACCCTATTCAACTCGCCTCACTCACTCTGACTGGCCTAGAAACATAGACAATAGGTGCAGGAGGAGGCCATTCGACCCTTCGAGCCAGCACCGCCATTCAATATGATCATGGCTGATCATTCAAAATCAGTACCCCGTTCTTGCTTTTTCCCCATATCCCTTGATTCCGTTAGCCCTAAGAGCTAAATCTAACTCTCTCTTGAAAACATCCAGTGAATCGGCCTCCACTGCCTTCTGTGGCAGAGAATTCCACAGATTCACAACTCTCTGGGTGAAGATTTTTTTCCTCATCTCAGTCCTAAATGGCCGACCCCTTATTCTTAATCTTCCCAGTAGAGGGGGGTTTGTGGACAGAGTCTACACCTGTCTGTAGTACAGGTCAAATGGTTTCATTATGGACACAAGGAACTGCAGATGCTGGTTTACAAACGGAATGTGCTTCCCCAGAGAGTCTCCAGTGAGGTAGATGGGAGGTCAGGGCCGCTCTCTAGTTGGTGAGAGGACGGTTCAGTTGCCTGATAACAGCCGGGAAGAAACTGTCCCTGAATCTGGAGGTGTGCGTTTTCACATTTCTGTAACTCTTGCATTTGGTGTCTGTCTTGGCTTTTTGAACCTTTCCCTGCTGTTGGTCAAATGGTTATTGGGGCGGAGTGGAAGTGGAGTGTAAGTGGAGGTGTTGGTGTGGTGTAGGTGGAGGTGTAGGTGTGGTGTAGGTGTATCAGCTTTGAAAGGTGATCTGGTCAGTGCCACATTACAACTACTAATTCACTAATCATTGTATCGGGCGGGCAGGATTGCATCGGTCAGCAGTGTGCAGCCTACGCTCTGATCTTATTATTTACATCATGTTTCTCAGAAACCTGCTGTGCATTTTGCAACCAAACAAGGGCAGCACATAGATTGCATTTGTTACTGGAACAGTGGGATTATGTTTCTACCAAAGATGATGATGATGAGCCTGGTCAGATTCTGGTCTTTAACTGGGTTGTTTGTGTTCAGTTTGACGGTGGCCCTGAATTAGAATGATGACCAGAAACTCTCTGTTGTAACCAGATAGTTGTGCAGCTGAGTGTGATGTAGCAAGTGTACACGGGCACAGTGTAACACACGCACACAGCGCACACACACGCACGCACACAGTGTAACACACGCACACCCGCACACACACACACACACACACACACACACACACACACACACACACACACACACACACACACACACACACACACACAACACACACACACACACACGCACACGGACACACGCACACACACACACACACACACACACACACACACACACACACACAGTGTAACACACACACACAGTGTAACACACGCACACAGTGTAACACACACACACACACACACACACACACAGTGTAACACACGCACACAGTGTAACACACACACACAGTGTAACACACACACACAGTGTAACACACACACACACAGTGTCACACACACAGTGTAACACACACACACACACACAGTGTAACACACACACACACAGTGTAACGCACGCACACGTAACACACACACACACACACAGTGTAACACACACGCACACACAGTGTAACACACACACACACAGTGTAACGCACGCACACGCACACAGTGTAACACACGCACACAATGTAACACACACACACAGTGTAACACACACACACAGTGTAACGCACACACACGTAACACACACAGTGTAACACACACACACAAAGGTGGAACACACACACACACAGTGTAACACACGCACACAGTGTAACACACACACACAGTGTCACACACACAGTGTCACACACACAGTGTAACACACACACACACACACAGTGTAACACACACAGGTACACGCACAGTGTCACGCACACAGTGTCACGCACACAGTAGGTATGTTACAAAACCTACCTGAATCGTCATTGGGAATCTGCCCTCAGCCATGTCGGCGATTTTGGCGCTGTTTGGAGGGGGCGGGTTTAAAACGCGATTTTTACTAGGCTGTACTAATCGCATATGTTCAGCCTAGTAAATCATTAACGAAAAATCGCTGCAAGACCCGGTCGCAAAAGGTATTATTAGTTTTATAGGCCTCGATAATATAGTTATAATAGTTTTAAAATTACTCTCTGATTTCGCAACCTCTCGCAGCCCCAGGGTTTTATAAAGCAAACAATTAAAGGTATGTACCTTATTTTTACATTAAATGGGGCATATATATAACCCTGATATGAGTTATCTATAGCGAGTTTTTCATTTTGGAGTTTTTATATCCCGCTGTATTTCTCTCAGCATTTGAGGGCACTAATCCAGCGCTATGTCAACGTTCTAAACCAGCGCGTTCCACATGAACCCACTAGAAAGCCGATTTAAATGGGCATTTATTGACAGCAATTGAACACTAAACTCCTTCCATTTGGCCTATAAATTAATGTAAATTAGATATAAAAATCATGTTATATTGTGAATTATTTGTGAATAATCTTTGGACACTTAGGCTATTTAAAAATGTTTATCTTTCCTTAAGAAATGGGCGTTTGACTATCCAAGATCACAGCTTTTTTGTAATGTCCATTGAAAATCAATAGGGAACAAGATGCTAATTTCCGAGTATGAAAATGGTCATAACTTTTTTAATACTTGAGATATGAAAGTGAATTTGGTGTCAATCATTAAACTTATTGTTATTGCTTTATCTGATGGGATAAATTGCCCAGAGGTTTTTTAAATCTCAAAATTTTGTGGACATTGCTACACACCCGTGACAACACACACAACAACACAACGCCCCAGCACCACCATAATACCCGTACAAACAAATATTCTTCAATCACTATTGCCCCATCCTATTGAAAATACACCCACACCCCGCGGTGCCCAGTGGTCCTGGAAATCCCCCCGAGCGCCCGTGGACAGTGCCCGTGGACAGCGACCGTGGACAGCGCCCGTGGACGGCGCCCGTGGACGGCGCCCGTGGACGGCGCCCGTGGACGGCGCCCGTGGACGGCGCCCGTGGACGGCGCCCGTGGACAGCGCCCGTGGACAGCGCTAGTCCCTCTCTAACACCACCTGGGGGTGCACGTAACCCCGGTAAAGGGGTGGGCAGCCGGCTCGGGCAGAGCCCACTTCCACCTGACCCGCGGATGGCCAGCTTGGCCAGGCCCAGGAGCAACCCAACCAGGACACCTTCAGCTGTAAGGTGCCTGCACAGTGTAACACACAGACTATAACCAATGGTTCACTGTCTACACAGACCACGTTAGGGTGGAGGTGAACCTGCAACCTGCAGTGTCCGACTTGGGACGTTATGTTACAACCAGAGCCATGGGATGGAGTTGTACAGTGCAGAAACAGGCCCTTCGGCCCAACCCTTCCATGCTGACCCTGATACCCAACAGTAATGTTGCATCCACAATAATGTCATTAATAAATCTCTACACTATTGGTGCAAGGAGTAATGGAAGAGGAAACACATCACCAGAGTTCTGGGAACCTGATTGAAACTTTATTCAACAGTGAAAGGCCTGGATAGATTGCATGTGGAGAGGATGTTTCCACTAGTGGGAGAGTCTAGGACCAGAGGTCACAGCCTCAGAATTAAAGGATGTTCTTTTAGGAAGGAGATGAGGAGGAATTTCTTTAGTCAGAGGGTGGTGAATCTGTGGAATTCATTGCCACAGGCGGCTG
>NC_073400.1:33639899-33669899 GCF_028641065.1 Leucoraja erinaceus | reverse complement strand
CCGACTAGGTGCGGAGCAGCAGAGGGTGATTTTCCCCCAGTTGCCCCCAGCAAGGTTTATGCTCTCTTCTCCCTCAACGTGTCCTCTTGGTTCTAACTGGCAGTTAATGTTTTCAATCCCCTGGTAACCTGAATATTTTCACATTTTTGAATGTTACTGGATCAGCGGGGCCCGTTTAGAATTGACAAGTTTACATTGGCCACTTTAATTTTGAGAGAATGGACTGAACTCAAATTGAGGAGTTACATTTATTGTCCAGAAGCATCCTTCTAATCTTCTCAAAAGGAAACAGAGTGCTGGAGTAACTCAGTGGGTCAGGCAGCATCTGTGGAGAACATGGATAGGTGACGTTTCACAGAGTGCTGGAGTAACTCAGCGGGTCAGGCAGCATCTGTGGAGAACATGGATAGGTGACGTTTCACAGAGTGCTGGAGTAACTCAGCGGGTCAGGCAGCATCTGTGGAGAACATGGATAGGTGACGTTTCGGGTTGAGACCCTTCTTTAGACCCATAATGTCCAGAGTTGCTGCTGGACCCGCTGAGTTACTCCAGCACTCTGTGTCTTTTTGTCAATGAACCAGCACCTGCAGTTGTTTGCTTCAATCGTCTAATCCTCTGATTTGTTACGCTGTATTATATCATCTTGGAGTTTTACTGCATTTCTAACAGCTTTAGAAATACCGGATTTTAATGAAGAAGAACTATTTGATAATGCTGGCCTTTGCGAATCCATCATATCCTGGTTTATTAATGTGACATTATTCTGCATTTAATGAATGTTTTGCAGGTGTGAACATTTCCTGCCTCTCATTAATGGGCCTTCAGAGATACACGGGCATTTCACTGGAGATTAAATTACTGCCTTGTTTCCTCTCCCAGAGTTGGCTTTTTATTTAAATGGAAAACAAAATCCTGTGAAATTCATTGCTGGCATTGTCGCTTGCACATGGATCTTTAAACCTTTACAATAGTTGCTTTAATTATGGGCATCAAACCCTTGTCTGCTGTCTGCATTTAATCTGATACGGGGTCAGGAGTCTTGTAGGTTGAATACTTCTCAAGGTGTGTGTTTATAGTCAAGGATTGTAACTTGCTGCTGATCATAAAAGTTCAGTCCCATCTGAGGCCGATGTATCTGAGCTTCATTCCACTCTCTGACCATCCAGACTGCTCGCCTCTGGCCCATCTGATTTAGAAGAGGCAATAATTTGCAACTCTTCACCCCGTCTGTCTCGCACCTTCTGCTTTTATCTCTGGCATTTGATCCAATCATCAACCGATCAAACACCAACCCCTCGTCTGTGTCCACGTATTACCGCCTTGTTTTGTCCTGACTCTCCTCTCCTCCCCCCCCCCCCATCAGTCTGAAGAAGAGTCCCGACCTGAAACATCCCCTTCTCCACAGATACTGCCTGACCCACTGAGTTACTCCAGCACTCTGTGAAACGTCACCTATCCATGTTCTCCACAGATACTGCCTGACCCACTGAGTTACTCCAGCACTCTGTGAAACGTCACCTATCCATGTTCTCCACAGATGCTGCCTGACCCACTGAGTTACTCCAGAACTCTGTGTCCATTTATCAGATGTTTTTGCTCATGAATCTGACCTGCTGGAAAATGCAGGGCATGAGATCGGTCGTGTAGGTCTTCAAGATTTTCAAGAGGAGGGAAAGCGGGAATTATTTTTGATTAATGGCCGACACTATTGCCTTGCAAAACATCGTGAATATTTTATAACCTTTACAAGACATCCCGGGGTTTTAAACCTGAACGATTAATTGTTACGGGCGGAGAGAGGGTGGGGGGGGGATTCAGCTGTCTGGCAGTGAGGAGGAGTGGGTGTAATGATGTCCTGAGGGGGTTGGGGTGCAGGATAGGGGGACAACCAATGTGATCTGTCATCATTACTGCAGGTGAGGTTGGGGGGGGGGGGGTGATCACAGGGACTGGGCCCTCGAGCTCTGAGCTCTGCAGCTGCCTGCTTTAATGAAACACACATTAAACCGTATGCAGAGGCAAACCTGCACAACAGCGCTGGTAATTTCACATCTGACGCACATAATTTCTTGGGAAATGGCTGTAATTGCTGCTGATTTCTTCAGGTCCTTTAATGGTCTATGCTCCTTTCTTGCAGCAGGTGAATGCCAGTTCCCCACAGACAGAGATTACTGCGTTCCTTGCCTGTACAGATGTTTTTCAACCAGTGATTAGCCGTTCCTTTCAACCTGTCTCTCAGAGAAACGATTTCATTGAAAGCCAAAACTAGATTTATTCGAGTATTTACAATACAAAACAATCCTCCACCTTACAACAAATATTACAAATATTCTTAAACAGCTAGGTCACAATCCATGTCCAGGATACACTCCACCCCCCAGCAGTCACGGAAACAGCCCAGGGAGCTAGTGGACATTGTGTAGTCCCTCTCTAACCCCACCCGGGCACGGACATAGCCCCGGTAAAGGGGCGGGCAGCCGGCTCGGGCAGAGTCCTCTTCCCCCTGGCACTGTGACTCGTGGGTAGAAACATAGACAATAGCAGCAGGAGTAGGCCATTCGGCCCTTCGAGCCAGCACCACAATTCAATGTGGTCATGGCTGATCGTTCCTGCTTTCTCCCCATATCCCTTGATTCCGTTAACCCTAAGAGCTAACTCTAACTCTAATGAAAACATCCAGTGAATTGACCAGCTTGGCCTGGCCCAGGAGCAACCCAACCAGGCCATCTTCGGCCCAACCCTCTTGCCTACGCACATGGTGTCCATAGTTGGGGATGGGGTGTGGCATTACTCTGATGAAGTGTGGTCTGTAGAACGCTGGACACAATACAACATTTCACCATGGAGCGATCTCTCGTTTATCAGCTGAGGTGCCGCCCATTGTTGGTTAAAGACTTGAAGCTCTGCGGACTTTCCCGCCCGTCTATCGTCTCCCAGCGCCCTGATTGCTGTCAAACATTCACGCTCGGTACACAACCCAAAGACAGTCCCTCACGGGGAGACTTGTCCTGTCAAGATGCAGGATGTTGACATTAGAGATACAGCATGGAAACAGGCCCTTCAGCCCATTGAGTCCGCACTGACCAGCGATCACCCGTTCACACACTAGTTTAGTTTAGAGATACAGTGCGGAAACTGGCCCTACGACCTGCAGAGCAGTGACAGAATCGGTCAACGTCAGCGTGGATTTACGAAGGGGAAGTCATGCTTGACTAATCTTATAGAATTTTTTAAAGATGTCACGCAGAATGGATAAGGGAGAGCCAGTGGATGTGGCTTTGACAAAAAGCCTTTGACAAAGTCCCACACGAGATTAGTGTGCAAAATTAGAGCACATGGTATTGGGGGTTCGGTATTGATGTGGATAGAGAACTGGCTGGCAGACAGGAAGCAAAGAGTAGGAGTAAACGGATCCTTTTCACAATGGCAGGCAGTGACTAGTGGGGTACCGCAAGGCTCAGTTCTGGGACTCCAGTTATTTACAATATATATTAACAATTTAGACGAGGGAATTAAATGTGACATCTCCAAGTTTGCAGATGACACAAAGCTGTGAGAAGGATGCTATGAGGTTGCAGGGTGACTTGGATAGGCTGGGTGAGTGGGCAGATGCATGGCAGATGCAGTACAATGTGGATAAATGTGAGGTTATCCACTTTGGTGGCAAAAACAGGAAGGCAGATTATTATCTGATTGGTGTCAGATTAGGAAGGAAAAGGGGAGATGCAATGAGACCTGGGTGTGCTTGTACATCAGTCATTGAAAGTAAGCATGCAGGTGCAGCAGGCAGTGAAGAACGCTAATGGCATGTTGGCCTTCATAGCGAGAGGAGTTGAGTTTAGGAGCAAGGTGGTCTTACTGTAGTTGTACAGGGCCCTGGTGAGACCACACCTGGAGTATGGTGTGTAATTCTGGTCTAATTTGAGGAAGGACATTCTTGCTATTGAGGGAGTGCAGCGTAGGTTCCCCAGGTTAATACCCGGGATAGCGGGACTGACATATTATGAAAGAATGGATTGACTGGGCTTGTATTCACTAGAATTTAGGATAAGGGGGGATCTTATAGAAACATATAAAAATTCTTGAATGATTGAACAGGCTAGATGCAGGAAACTTGTTCCCGATGTTGGGTGAGTCCAGAACCAGGGGTCACAGTTTCAAAATAAGGGGTAGGCCATTTAGAATTGAGATAAGGAAAAACTTTTTCACCCAGAGATTTGTGAATATGTGGAATTCTCTGGATAGGTGATGTTTTGGGTTGTGTCTGAAGAAATATCTCGACCCGAAACGTCACCTATCCATGTTCTCCACAGATGCTGCCTGACCCGCTGAGTTACTCCAGCACTTTCTGTCTGTTTTTAAATTGTGCCATGCCTGATTGAGAATTTTTGCAGAGAGCTAATTAGAGCAAATAAGATTTGTTGCAATTCAACAAATATACAGTTGTATTTAGTTGCCAAGAATAGTTAAACTTTTTATTGCAAATGCGAGATACCTGGTACTTTGTTGTGTAGCTGCCCAGGTCGGTTACTGCCGGGCTAATGTTTGTGTTAACAGCAGCTGCATTATTGATGGTTTCAACAGAACTGGGGCCGGCCTCATTATCTCGTGGGGAACATCTGATTTAATGGCTTTGATTGAAGACAGGTTCAGCAAGAGGAGAATTGCCAAACTTTCCTTTCTTTCTTGTTGTTGCTGTTTTAAGAGCAGGGTAGTTTTGGTGGAAATTGTTCCCGGGGGGGGGGGGGGGGGGGGGGGGGGGGGGGGGGGGGGGGAATACTTTAAAGAGGTCCCGGGTGTGTGGGTGATAAATGTCTTTGTGGTTCTGGGCTGCTCCCACCGAGCCATTCATGCACGGATCACAGAGCGATGCTTTGTATTGCCGTTGACATGGTCCTCACCCCTGGTCCCCACCCACCAGCTTGTTTGTGGGGTGTCAGATGTCAGAGGGCAAAGGTGACGTTTGATTTCAGGCGACGCAGCAAGAAAAGATATTCATACCCCCAGATCCAGCGACCCGTAGAGATGTCTGCAGAGACAGGAGGAAACCGGATCACCAGACGCTCCGTGTATTCTATACTGCTTCAATGCTGCTTATAGAATGCTGGAGTAACTCAGCGGGTCAGGCAGCATCTGTGGAGAACATGGATAGGTGACGTTTCACAGAGTGCTGGAGTAACTCAGCGGGTCAGGCAGCATCTGTGGAGAACATGGATAGGTGACGTTTCACAGAGTGCTGGAGTAACTCAGCGGGTCAGGCAGCATCTGTGGAGAACATGGATAGGTGACGTTTCACAGAGTGCTGGAGTAACTCAGTGGGTCAGGCAGCATCTCTGGAGAACATAGTTTCAGATCAGGACCCTTCTTCAGATTTTGAAGTGACACCTCTCCAATCTGAAGAAGGGTCCCAACCAGAATGTTACCCATCCATGTTGTCCAGAGGTGCTGCCTGGCCCAGGTTCACACTAGTCCCATGTTATCCCATTTTCTCACCCACTTCCTACACACCAGGGCCAATTTACTGAGGCCAATGTTTGTTGCAAGGAGTGGTCACCCGGAAGGGCCAGTGCCGTGACGTTGACGTCAACTTTGGCCAGATGTTTGGGGATCGGTAGAGATTACATTCCTTGTTGGAGATTGTGTCAGAGCTGTGGAAGCTGCACTTGGTGCTGTTCCTTCCCCACAGCAAGCCCTTCACCGAGATGTGATTAGTTGATGATTCCCTCAAGTTAGAGGAGCACAAAAAGCTGGAGTAACTCAGCAGGACAGGCAGCATCTCTGATGAAACTCAGCGGGACAGGCAGCATCTCTGGTGAAACTCAGCGGGACAGGCAGCATCTCTGGTGAGACTCAGACTCAGCGGGACAGGCAGCATCTCTGGTGAGACTCAGCGGGACAGGCAGCATCTCTGGTGAGACTCAGCGGGACAGGCAGCATCTCTGGTGAGACTCAGCGGGACAGGCAGCATCTCTGGTGAGACTCAGCGGGACAGGCAGCATCTCTGGTGAGACTCAGCGGGACAGGCAGCATCTCTGGTGAGAAGGGATGGGTGATATTTCGGGTCGAGACCCTTTTTCAGACCCGAAACGTCACCCATTCCTTCTCTCCAAAGATGCTGCCAGTCCCGCTGAGTTACTCCAGCATTTTATGTCAGTCTTCGGTTTAAATTGGCATCTGCCGTTCCTTCCTACACATCAGAGGAATAGTTGGGTAAGCTGAGCATGCAGGCAGTGATGTGTCAGATTGCATCAACGTCCTTCTTTTGTCAACTGGCCCAAATGTGCCATTTTGAAACCCGCTCCGTAGTTGAATTCCGAGGATTTTTTAAGCGGCTGCCCTTTGTGCAGCTCAGGATGTTTCAATTCTCTGACGTTTCATTGCATGCTGGGCTTACAGCCCCCAGGGGATTGTGTCTGGCACAATTCCTTTCAGAAACTGCAGATGGCTTGGTGCGTGAAAGAAAGATCCTGTCAGTGAAATGAAGTGTGGGGTCCAGGGAAGTATTTGAGCTTGAGTGGACGAGATTCATCGGTATCTCATGTGGCTATCTCTGACTGTAAGCGCCTCAAGGGTCTGTCTTAATTCGCCAGAACTCATTCCCACTCGATTGGAGATGATCCCTAGATTTCTCTGCTCATAACGTTTACAATCCAGACCAGCGCAAGGCTTCTTGTACCAGACAGTTATGGGGCTGTGATCTCACTTTAGGGTGCTGTTCATCTGATGTCACGGTGATGAACAACTGGCCATCCCCATCATGTTACGGTGAAGAACTCCTTGTGGGGAAAAGGGGAAACACAATGCTGTTTCCACAGCTGAGAATCGTGAGCAGGAGAGACAATCTCCAATAAGAAGCCCAGTCTCTGCGGCATATACATGATAGTGGCAGAATAATGTCTCTGCGTTGCCCAGCCGAGATTAACTCCTGGAACCTCGTGTACCTGCCTCCTTCACTCTTCACTTTCCATTGAGGATTCGTGAAGAGTTTCAAGATGGAATCAGGGCCATATGTGTATAAAGACAGACACCAAATGCTGGAGTAACTCAGCGGGACAGCCAGTATCTGGGGGGGTGGGGGAGGGGAGCTTGTTCCTCACAGTTTCGGGGTGGAGGTGCAGTCTGTTCTGTGGCCACCCAGTCCATGGGAGGGGAGGGGGTGAGGGGTTGGGGCTGGGTGGGGCATGAGGGGTGGGGGCAGGGGGTGGGGGAGACTGGGGCTGGGTGGGGGAGACTGGGGGGGGGAGACTGGGGCTGGGTGAGTGAGTGACAGTGTGTGCGATGATCACAGAGTTTGCATCTCCCATTGTTCCAGGAGATGTTCATAGGAGGAACTATCCAGACGGAGCGATCTATACTCTGCCACCATTAGTGCTCCTCCACCATTATAAAGTAATGAAATTAAATTGTCCTTGCCTGCCGTATTGATCCAGCCTGCAGTAAACTACCAGCTCTGGGCCTTAGCCCACAGACTCTGGTGAACCGTCTAACTAGATGGTAACTGGTGATGGTAACTAGCGATGGAGATGCGGTAACTAGTGATGGTAGCTAATGATGGAGACACATGGTAACTAGTGAAGGGCAGATGGTAGTTAGTGATGGGTTTACAGTAACTAGTAATGGAGACAAGGTAACTAGTGATGGGGACAAAGTAACTAGTGATGGGTTTACAATAACTAGTGATGGAGACAAGGTAACTAGTGATGGAGAGAGCGTAACTAGTGATGGGTACAAGGTAACTAGTGATGGAGACAGCGTAACTAGTGATGGGGACAAGGTAACTAGTGACTGAAGCAGGCTGCTGTTGGTGGACTACTTGTCTGGGCTTGTTACAAGTATAAGTGAACTAACTCTAATGATCACAAGCTCAATTTGAAGGTAAGATCCAAAGAGAAGTGACTTAAAACAAAAAATAATTAACCAGGTGGGAAATATTTAGTAATGAAACCAAATGCCTGCCACTGCTGTGATTCTGTGGAGAGGGGGAGAGGAGGAGAGGAGGGAGCATTATCTGTGATCATCTGTAGACTCGTTCCCAGCAGACCATCCACACAGACGTGTCACGTAGACACAAATGGATCTTGCTGATCAATAAGTGACGATAGACACAAAATGCTGGAGTAACTCAGCGGGACAGGCAGCATTTGTGGAGAGAAGGAATGGGTGACGCTTCGGGTCAAGACCATTCTCCAGATATGTGAGCCTGTATTGAGGAGGGTCGGCAGACAGTAACTGGATGAACAGGACAGGCAGCTGGAGGTGAAGAGATGCTGGAATTACAATCCACCAGTGTGGATCTCCCTCTCTGTCACTCCTGATTTATTGCTGTGGAATCTGACTGCTCCCATTACCAATGAGTCCATTAAGATGGCAATGTTTTTATTATCAGAATTAATAAACCAATCATGAACGCTATCTTGCCAATTATGTTAGTTCTGTGCAGTAGGTGGATGGGTTGATGTTGTTGTTTTATCTGTGACTGTGCCAAGCCTGAGCTGGGCCTCTCTGTTTTATCTGTGACTGGGCCAGGCCTGAGCTGGGCCTCTCTGTTTTATCTGTGACTAGGCCAGGCCTGAGCTGGGCCTCTCTGTGCCAGGCTGTGCCATCAGTCCGCGAGAATCTGCATGTGTTCCCTCCGCATCACTCCCTCCAGCACCGGGTAAACGGCTCCAAACACAACCCACAGAGAAACATAGACAATAGGTGCAGGAGTAGGCCATTCGGCCCTTCGACCCAGCACCGCCATTCAATACGATCATGGCTGATCATCCAGAATCAATACCCCGTTCCTGCTTTCTCCCCATATCCATTGATTCCGTTAGCCCCAACAGCTAAATCTAACTCTCTCTTGAAAACATCCAGTGAATTGGCCTCCACTGCCTTCTGTGGCAGAGAATTCCACAGATTCACAACTCTCTGGGTGAAAACGTTTTTCCTCATCTCAGTCCTAAATGGCCGACCCCTTATTCTTAAACTGTGTGTGACCTCTGGTTCTGGACTCCCCCAACATGGGGAACATTTTTCCTGCATTTAGCCTGTCCAATCCATTAAGAATGTTATGTTTCCATTAGATCCCCTCTCATCCGTCTAAATTCCAGTGAATTCTGCAGCTTTCCCTGCTAGTGCTGGCTTTGCAGATAAGTTTCGTTTTTTTTAGTTTATAGATACAACGCGCATAGTTTAGTTTATAGATACAATACAAACAGGCCCTTCGGCCCATCGAGTCGGCACCGACCAGCGATCCCTGCACATTAACACTACCCTACACACACTAGGGACAATTTACACTTACAACAAGCTAATTAACCTACTGTACATCTTTGGATTGTGGGAGGAAACCGAAGATCTCAATGAAAACGCACGCAGGTCACGGGGAGAACGTGCAAACTCCGTACAGACAGCGCCCGTGGTCAGGATCGAACCTGGGCCTCCGGTGCTGTGAGGCAGCAGCTCTACCCGCTGCGTCACCGTGACCACCCGTCATCGTAACGTTATAAATGCCCTCTCTGAGTTTGTGAGGGTGGTCTACATCAAAGACTACAGGTGGTCTCTGCTGCTGTGGTGTGGAGTCTAGATTCTCCCTGCACAGACCCAGTTTGTACCGACACCAGTCATTTCCCCCACAGTGAGGCCGCTGGCCTTTAATTTAGTCTGCATTCCTCTTACAATTACTTATAGTCTATAGAAGGACAATTAGAACCTGTGCATCTTTCAGCAGAATGTTATTTTGCTCCAGGGTTTACAGATGGAAAATCTGCTTGTTTCTTGTCACAGTTTTCAGGCTCCTGTACCTTCTTCCTGATAGTAGCAGCGAGATGGGTGTGTGGTCAGGGTGGTGTGGGGCTCTGATGATGCCAGCGACTACTGTCGATCCCTTTGATGATTGGGGGGGAGGGGAGGGTCAGTAGCTGTGATAGACCTTCGATGGTGGGGGGGGGGGGGGGGGGGTCAGTACCTGTGATGGACCTTTGATGGGTGGGGGGGTGGGGGGGGGTCAGTACCTGTGATGGACCGGGCAACTTCCACCACTCTCTGTAATCTCCTTGGTCCTGGGTGTTCAAGTTGCCCGTGATTGTTGTCTAGTGATTATCTGTTCCAAGGAGGGAATGTTTTGTGTGATTTGTTGTGTGTGGGGAACCTGCATGGCGGTGGTGTGATCGAACCAGCAGAATGTTTGTGAGATGGGAATCAAGTGTTTCTTTGTCAATTATGACATTCTTACTAGCTGGCAACACAAGGCGTGTCGTTTGAACTAGGAGCAGCCCAGGATTGAGGGGGTCCACACACACACACACACACACACACACACAATGAAACTCCTTCCAAACCATCCCACGTCCACACACACACACACACACACACACACACAACACAGGGGGTCACACACACACACACACAACACACACACACACACACACACACACACACACACACACACACACACACACACACACACACACACACACACACACACACACACACACACACACACACACACACACACACACACATACACACACAATGAGGGGGTCCACACACACACAGAATGAGGGGGTTCACACACACACACAATGAGGGGGTCCACACACACACACACACACAATGAGGGGGTTCACACACACACACAGAATAAGGGGGTCCACACACACACACACACACACAATGAGGGGGTCCACACACACACACACACACACACACACACAATGAGGGGGTTCGCACACACACACACAATGAGGGGGTCCACAGAAGGACGGGGAACTAGAGGGGGCTGTGCATGAATGAATTCATTCACAAACAGAGAGGATGGGGTCGATGATGATGGGTTGAGGAGTGGGAGGATGTGCTTGTCCCAAGGCAGTGCAGGTGGAATCAGTAACGGGTGATCCATGGAGCTTGGTCTTTGGAGAGGTGACACAGGAAATTAATGATTTCCAAATCAAAGGAAAAGGCTTGTCAAGTTGTCAGTAATTGCAGCAAATCAGAGACCTGGGAGCATTTTAGAATTCAGCAAAAAAATGTCCAAGGAACTGATATAGAAAAAGCAACTATGTGGATAAAGGGGCAGGAAACATGAAGTCAGGCATTAGGAGCCTCCAGAGCGACAGACAACTGTGCCGATCCCGTTCTAAGTCCCACAGCCCATCGCTTGTGAATCAGAGATCAGTTTCCTGAATCATCTCTACATGTCCCCATTCTCCTCGCAGTTACAGAGTAACTTCACGACGCTGGCCATCGCTGTCTGTCACACTGCGGCCAGTTCCATCATTGGCTCATTGGCTCATGCCCTGCTGTTGTACGCTGGCTCTAGGCTCCATGTACCATCATTGACAGACCTTCTCCCCTCCCTCTTGTGTCCATTAGTGTGTGCTAATACTCCCCAAACCAACACTCCCCCCCCCCCCCCCCCACACCCACCCATATGCTCCCCACATGCCCCCCACACGCCCCAAACCATCCCTCTCCCCCCCTACACACCCCGTACACCCCTGAACTTTTTCTGAGGGGCAACTTTTCCACACAAAGGGTGATGGGTGTATGGAACCAGCTGCCAGATGAGGTAGTTGAGGCTGGGATTATCCCATTGTTTAAGAAACAGTTACACATGGATAGGACAGGTTTGGAGGGACATGTTGGCCGGTGTGGGCAAGTTGGGCCGAAGGGCCTGTTTCTGTGCTGTATCACTCTATGACTAGTGTAGCAGGGACATGTTGGTCGGTGTAGGTAGTTGGGCCGAAGGGCCTGTTTCCACACTGTATCACTCTGTGACTCTATGAGGAAATACAAAGGAGGTTGTCAGGTGAGCGTGTGGGGGGTTTAGGAGATTGTGTGATGAGGAAGCTTTGTTCACCTTCACTCCTCTAAGATGAACTACCTTGAGATAATTAATGTATTTTTACTACTGTTAATTTAGCTCCGGCAGTCTTAATAATTCATCAAAACACAGCACTACAGTCACTGGACAGCAAGTGCTGCTTTAATAATATTACTTTGTCATTTATTTTGATTAATTTTGCAACAAAACTGATTACCGTGGAGTCTAATACTTCTGTGAGCATTTTCCATTGTGAAAAATGGTGCTGATTAAGGACTTCCTGTTTATAGATTTCCAGGAATCACTGATCTTCACATCCACTTATTTCAATCTAGCTGTAGCAATTAATGTTTCCGACAATGATATTTCTTACACAAAACAAGAATGATTATGCAGCATCTGTCCGTGTCCAGTTGTGATGGTGTGGACATTCCTAGCGTGTTGGGCTGGTTTATGGTGGAATAGAACCTTTCCCCACAATCCTCCCATTCAACGTGCTGTGTTAATTAACTAGTGACTTGAAGATGCCGGACGTTCGGATGTTGGTTCCGTGTCTACACCAGAGACATGGGTTACAACGCTGACATATGGTGCTGACTGTTCTTATAGAACATAGTACAGTACAACACAGGCCATTCGGCCCATAATGTCCGTGCTACACATGATGCCAAGACCTGCTCATATCTGCCCCTATCCCTCCACTCCCTGCATATCCACGCGCCTGTCTAAAAGCCTCTTAAACCCCACTATGGTATCTGCCTGCAACACCAACCCTGGCAACATGTGCTAGACACCCACCATCCTCTGTGTAAAACATTTGCCCCACACATCTCCTTTAAACTTTCCCCCTCTCGCCTAAAAGCTGTGCCCTCTAGTCGTTGACGTTCCCACCCTGGGGAAAAGGCTCTGACTATCTACCCTATTTACGCCTCTCATCATTTAAAATTCATTCTACCGTGATGTAAGTCAGTTCTGCCTTGTGTTCACTGAATCGATTGTTGCTTGCCAGAGGAGCTTGCTTGTTAGCCATGTCCCCATGTTCGCCCATGTGTGACCACAACACATTGAGAGATTTGACCAGTTAGCTGAGGAGGAGGAGGAGTGATGCAGTGTCGTTGTGATGGTGCACTCAACACTGGGACTCACGCTGGCTTTCACACTACTCCTCTCTGTAAATATCAGCAGTAGTTCATTATGTTCCAGCCAATGTTCACAACCCCTGGCAAACGCAAACACAAGTTGGCAAACATTCAGCTCTTAGTTTGGTTGGTGGTTTCATATATTTGTATGTTTAGTTTAGAGATACAGCACGGAAACAGGGTCTTCAGCCCACCGAGTCCATGCCGACCAGCAATCACCCCGTACACTAGTTCTATCTCACACATGGGGCGATTTACAGAAACCAATTAACCTACAAACCTGCACGTCTTTGGAGTGTGGGAGGAAACCGGAGCACCCGGAGAAAACCCACGCAGGTCACGGGGAGAACATGCAAACTCCATACAGACAGCACCCGTAGTTAGGGTCAAACCCGGATCTTTGGCGCTGTGAGGCAGCAGCACTACCCGCTGCAACAACGTGTGGCCACAATTATAGACTGAAGCATGTGGACAAAAATATAGATAAGCTGATTAGTAAACTCGCAGGGTGACAAAGATGAATGGAGTTGTCGATATTGAGGAAGGCTGTCAAAGCGTATGGACCTGTTAGAAAAATGAGCAGAGAAATGGTGAATGGATTTAACCCGGACTCGTGTGAGGTGTGGGAGGTCAAATGGCAGGAACGTCAGGAGCATTGACGTGTGGTCATAAGGGATAGAAGCAGAATTAGGCCATTCGGCCCATCAAGTCCACTCCGCCATTCATTCATGGCTGATCTATCTCTCCCTCCTAACCCCATTCTCCTGCCTTTTCCCCATAACCCCTGACACCCGTACTAATCAAGAATCTATCTATCTCTGCCTTAAAAACATCCACTGACTTGTGGCCTCCACAGCCGTCTGTGGCAAAGAATTCCACAGATTCACCACCCTCTGACTAAAGAAATTCCTCTTCATCTCCTTCCTAAAAGAATGTCCTTTAATTCTGAGGCTGTGCCCTCTAGTCCTAGACTCTCCCACCAGTGGAAACATCCTCTCCACATCCACTCTATCCAGGCCTTTCACTATTCTGTCTGTTTCAATGAGGTCCCCCTCATCCCTCTAAACTCCAGTGAGTACAGGCCCAGTGCCGACAAACGCTCATCATAGATTAACCCACTCATTCCTTGGATCATTCTTGTAAACCTCCTCTGGACCCTCTCCAGAGCCAGCAC
Organism: Leucoraja erinaceus; assembly: GCF_028641065.1. Taxonomy (NCBI): domain Eukaryota; kingdom Metazoa; phylum Chordata; class Chondrichthyes; order Rajiformes; family Rajidae; genus Leucoraja; species Leucoraja erinaceus. The sequence continues at coordinate 33,655,777 of NC_073400.1, read as the reverse complement.
ATCATTCCTCAAATATGGGGTCCAAAATTGCTCACAATATTCCAAATGCGGCCTGACCAGTGCCTTATAGAGCCTCAGCATTACATCCCTGTTTTTGTACACAAGCCCTCTTGAAATAAATGCTAGCATTAAGTTTACTTTCTGTAGAGAAGGATTTGAGGTCCAAGTTCATTACTCTTTGAAAGTGGCAACATGGTAGAGAGGTTGGTAAAAGCAAGCTTTCGCTGTGCCTGCCTTCATAGTGGTCTCCTAATCTGAGGAAAGACATTCTTGCCATAGAGGGAGTACAGAGAAGGTTCACCAGACTGATTCCTGGGATGGTAGGACTTTCATATGAAGAAAGACTGGATAGACTCGGCTTGTACTCGCTAGAATTTAGAAGATTGAGGGGGGATCTTATAGAAACTTACAAACATTTTAAGGGGTTGAACATGCTAGATGCAGGAAGATTGTTCCCGATGTTGGGGAAGTCCAGAACAAGGGGCCACAGTTTAAGGATAAGGGGGAAATCTTTTAGGACCGAGATGAGGAAAACATTTTTCACACAGAGAGTGGTGAATCTCTGGAATTCTCTGCCACAGAAGGTAGTTGAGGCCACAGTTCATTGGCTATATTTAAGAGGGAGTTAGATGTGGCCCTTGTGGCTAAAGGGATCAGGGGGTATGGAGAGAAGGCAGGTACAGGATACTGAGTTGGCGGTGCAGGCTCGAAGGGCCGAATGGCCTACTCCTGCACCTATTTTCTATGTTTCAATGGTCAGTGTCTAAAGGTTGGGTTTGGCTGCATTTGATCTATTGAGGACCTAGTTGCTGCATTACAGGAAGGATATGGAGATTTTACAGAAGACACAGACAAGGTTCACCATTTGTTTAGCCCGGTCTTCTAGTCAGGAGATTGATAATACTTGATCAAATCAATTGATTGTTGTGTAAATCAGACTTGTAACTACTCCAGTGACACCAGGAGGAGCAGCAACTATTCACTCATAATTATAATCCCGTTTACACAACGATCTTCTTCCAATTCGCAGTAAATAAACATCACTTAATTTGGAAATAAATGTATTTTATTACATATGACTGCCCGAACATGACTGTGTGTTACAAGGATCATAAATCAGATGTATGAAGCACGCCACGCAGATCAATAACAATCTCTTCATTTACTTCACCATCAGATGGAGTTGGGGGCTGCACTGATCTGGGAATGGCGGGGTGGGAATCCAGTCTATGTATAAGTTGCTCCAGTCTGTAATACGGTGGTGAAGTTTGTAAATGAATTCCCTTCCTATTTTACTGTAGATTGTTAAACTTCTGCCCAGGGTGACATCCCCGATTTATCTTGCCGTCTCTAACTGCGAGAGCAGAAGGCACTGCCACCCAGACAGCGTTGAGTTTAGAGATACAGCGCGGAAACAGGCCCTTCGGCCTCATCGAGTCCGCACCGACCAGCGATCCCCGCACACTAACACTATCCGACACACACTAGGGACAATTTTACATTTACACCAAGCCAATGAACCTATAAACCTGCACGTCTTTGGAGTGTGGGAGGAAACCGAAGATCCCGGGGGAAACCCACACAGTTACGGGGAGAACGTGCAAACTCCGTACAGACAGCACCTGTATAGTCGGGATCGAACGTGGTGTGTGGGGGGGGTGGGGGGTGGGGGAAACCGCTTTGGTCGCCTCCTCCACGGAGAGGCAACTTTGTCCAGGTCGCCTCCCCCGTGGCCTAACATCGAGGATCGGCGCGGTCTTTCCACGGAGATGCGCCCAGGACTTCAGCGGCGGGCGCAGCGTGGACTCTCGGCGTGGAGCGGGTGAGCCCTCGCTGGGGTTTGCCGGAGGGGAGCGCTCGGTTTCGCAAGCCCGCGGCAGTCGGCAGCCTGAAGCCGTTGTCTGCAGAGTTCCAGCTGGCGCGTGGCGTCTACAGCCCGGGATCCCTCGTGGGAAACCCGGGAGGAAGAAGAAGCCGCCATTGCCGGCCCGCGGTCAACTTCTACCGCGGGCCCAGTGTGGACTTAACATCACCCCTGGAGGGGAGTTTCGACCGCCGGCCCTGTGGTCTACGGTGAGGAAGAGCCGATCCTGGACTGACTCTGGACGCTGGTCCTGTCTTTGGGGGGAAATGGAGGAGGTCTGGACAAGTTCTGTGCCTTCCACCACAGTGATGAATGCTGTGGTGGATGTCTGTGTTACAGTTTTATTGTGGTTGTGTGTTGTTTATTATTGTACCACTGCTGACAACCCAAATTCCACCGACCCTGGTTGTGTGGCAAATAAATTCTATTCTATTCTATTCAGCCCATCATGTCTACTCTGCCATTCAATCATGGCTGATTTATCTCTGCCTCCTAACCCCATTCTCCTGCCCTCTCCCCATAACACCTGATATGTGGAAGGGGCAGATGCCATCAGCTTGGACCACGCAGAGACTGCAGTGTCTACAAGTGTCTACAGTTTGCCCTCCTATCCCAGAACCAGCCCAGTTCCAGCAACAGGCGGCAATGTTAAACCATGCCCAGCCCGTGTCCACACCCCCTACACTGGGCAATGTTAAACCATGCCCAGCCCGTGTCTACACCCCCTACACTGGGTCATGTTAAACCATGCCCAGCCCGTGTCCACACCCCCTACACTGGGCAATGTTAAACCATGCCCAGCCCGTGTCCACACCCCCTACACTGGGCAATGTTAAACCATGCCCAGCCCGTGTCCACACCCCCTACACTGGGCAATGTTAAACCATGCCCAGCCCGTGTCCACACCCCCTCCCCCCCGGCATGTACCATCACGACATCTTTAGCTGTCAGCAGTGGATGTTTTTGGATGCAGTTTATATTTTAAGGATTTTGACATGAAACGCACAAAATGCATCAATAAAATGCTGAAATGGGCTTTTAACTATCATCAGTGTTATTAATGGGAGATAAAAGCCTATTTTAGCACTTTAGTCATTGGCAAATGTTCCCGGTGCAGTAAGGGGCGACTATAATATGCTGCCCCCATATCAGGACAAAGGGCCCATTCTCCTCCCCACCCAAAGATGCAGGCTCCACATAAAAGGTGAAAATTGAGCAATTTTGCAAAATAAAAGCTGTGATACCGCTGCTGCATGGCGCACACACACAACCATCGGAGCAAAGCTGCAGGATAATTTCACCACTAATGGCACCTTTACCAAACCCATGAGGGAAACATTTCCAGCTGCCTTCTGTTAATTAACAGGGCAACAGTTTCTCTTGCACCGAGCTGTCAGTGAGACACGTTTCTGAAGAGACGGAAAAGGCTGGAGTAACTCAGCGGGTCAGGCAGCATCTGTGGAGAACATGGATAGGTGACGTTTCACAGAGTGCTGGAGTAACTCAGCGGGTCAGGCAGCATCTGTGGAGAACATGGATAGGTGACGTTTCACAGAGTGCTGGAGTAACTCAGCGGGTCAGGCAGCATCTGTGGAGAACATGGATAGGTGACGTTTCATAGAGTGCTGGAGTAACTCAGTGGGTCAGGCAGCATCTGTGGAGCTAAGGAAATAGGCAACGTTTTGGGCCGAAACCCTTCTGGGTTTCGTCCCGAAACGTTGCCTATTTCCAGGGTCGGGCCGAAACCCTTCCGGGTTTCGTCCCGAAACGTTGCCTATTTCATGGTTTTCAGTGGCGCAAAGATTCTAGATTAGTACGGGTGTCAGAGGTTATGGGGGGAAGGCAGGAGAATGGGGTTAGGAGGGAGAGATAGATCTGCCATGATTGAATGGTGGAGTAGACTGGATGGGCCGAATGGCCTAATTCTACTATTCATTATGAGTAGGCCATTCGGCCCTTCGTGCCAGCACCGCTATTCAATATGATCATGGCTGATCATCCAAAATCAGTACCCCGTTCCTGCTTTTCCCCATTTCCCCTGATTCTGTTAGCCCTAAGAGCTAAATCTAACTCTTGAATAACAGCGCAGTGACATCCCTTTGCTTGGCCTTTCTTAGCTGAGATTGAGGTAGATGTCATGAGAGCCAATGAAGGTTGTGTAAGTGGACACTGTATAAACAGGAGGCTTGGGAATCAACAGGGAAAGGCTTTAAATCAGAAGGAGTGGAGTGTTGTGGACAGGGGTCAGACTGACCAGTGAGGGGGCAGGGTCTCGGGCTGTTCATTCCTTTGAACAGTGAAGTTAATGGAGTCTCCGCACCACAGGTTATCCCAGCGACATCTCGCCCTCCCCCAGTTGCCTTTCTGGGGCCGTTGGTCTTTATTCTGCAGATGTGATCCAGAGGGTGATAGAGGCCCAGCTGTAGATTGCCAGTGTCTGGGGGGGGGGGGGGGGGGGGTAGGGGGCATTGCTTGTCGTGGGGGGGGAGGGTGTGGGCTGTGGTGTGGTTGTGTGTGTGGGGTGGGAGCTGTGGGTGGGAGACGTGTGCTGGGCTGGGGGCTGTGGGGCCGTGGTGGGGGGGAGTGTTGGGTAGGTGGGGTATGGGGTGGGGTGTGTGTGGGGGGGGGGGGGGGTGGGGTGTGGGGGGGAAGGTGTGGGCGTGGGAGCTATGAGCCGTGGGCTGTGGTGTTTGGTGTGCTGGGCTGGGGGCTGTGGTGGGGGTGTGGGTGTAGGCTGTGGGAGCTATGAACCGTGGGCTGTTGGTGTAGGTGTGGGAGCCGTGTGCTGGGCTGTGGGAGCTGTGCTCCTTCTCCCACCGCTCTGACTTGTTTTCATTGTCGTGACGTCCAGTGCAAAGGCTGAGGAATGTGGGGGTCACGGCCTTTGCCCAATAGCTTTGACCTGGTGTAAACAGGAATGAACTCACACTCTGATGGATGGGATGTCACAGGGTGGGGTCGAGTGGAGGTTGGAGATTCCTGTTCCAGTTCAGCCCGTGTGTGATGAACCACGCGTGTCTCCACCTCACCTGGCAGCTGCCTGCCCAGGTACCGTGTGTGGGGCACCTTCATGCCCGGGTACCGTGTGTGGGGCACCGTGTGTGGGGCACCGTGTGTGGGGCACCGTGTGCCTGGGTACCGTGTGTGGGGCATCCTCCCACCCACCCTTCATCATCAACAAGGACATTCCCAAAATGCCACTCGCCTGCAGTTTATCTGACGCAGCGTCTGGTGAGCTCAGTGACCCACGTTCTGGTCCCTTCATTGTCACTGAAGTCAGATCAAGACGGAGTTAAAATGAGTCATTGCAAACAATCAATGCCATTAAAGCAGGAGGGAGGCCATTCAGTCTATCAGTGGGAAACCTGCCCCCATGAAGGTATCGGTATGCTATCATGTCTGAGCAACTTCATACATAGTGGTGGTGGTGAAGGTCTGAAGTTGGGTCTTGACCTGAAACGTGACGTTTCACAGAGTGCTGGAGTAACTCAGCGGGTCAGGCAGCATCTGTGGAGAACATGGATAGGTGACGTTTTACAGAGTGCTGGAGTAACTCAGCGGGTCAGGCAGCATCTGTGGAGAACATGGATAGGTGACGTTTTGGGTGGGGACTCCTCTTCAGAAGCTTCCTGTCTTTATCTTTGGTTTTTATTATTCTTGAGGTTATTGCTTGTGATAGAGACTGCAACTAAATATTGATATTTTGATTTTAATGCCTGCTGGTGAGGAGGATGGAATTAGATATTCCTCTCAGTAATCTTCCTGCTTATAAATGACTCTGGGTGTATCTAATAACGAAAGTAATAAATAAGCTGCGGTTCTCAGCAGTTCCTGCAACCTCCATTCCTCAAGGCACGTTACAACTAATGTACAGCTCCCTGGGGCAGAGGCTTAGGATAAACACGAGCTGCCGGCTGTAAGCTTTCATTCAGACTCATACAGTACATAAACAGGCCCTTCAGCCCATCCTGCCCATACTCACCATTATACTAGACCAACCTGGCCGTGTTTGGCCCATATCTCTCGAATCCTTGTGCAGGAAGGATCGGCAGATGCTGGTTTACACCGAAGATAGACACACACACAATGCTGGAGTAACTCAGCGGGTCAGGCAGCATCTGTGGAGAACATGGATAGGTGACGTTTCACAGAGTGCTGGAGTAACTCAGCGGGTCAGGCAGCATCTGTGGAGAACATGGATAGGTGACGTTTCACAGAGTGCTGGAGTAACTCAGTGGGTCAGGCAGCATCTGCGGAGAACATGGATAGGTGACGTTTCACAGAGTGCTGGAGTAACTCAGCGGGTCAGGCAGCATCTGTGGAGAACATGGATAGGTGACGTTTCACAGAGTGCTGGAGTAACTCAGCGGGACAGGCAGCATCTGTGGAGAGAAGGAATGGGTCATAAGTGACAGGAGCAGCATTAGGCTTCATTCATTCACTCCTGCGTTGGCCAATGGGGCTCGCTGTCGGCTTCTGTCCTCGACCAACGTTGACAGAATTGTCGCCCGACCCATCACAGAGTGAGTGCATCGTGCCGTCACTTCCAGGGATCGCCACCAGGAGGCTTCTGTCATGATCCCAGAATTAGGCCATTCGGCCCATCAAGTCTACACTGCCGTTCAATCATGGCTGATCTATCTCCCCCACCAGCCCATTCTCCTGCCTTCTCCCCGTAAACCCCTGCACCCGTTCTAATCAAGAATCTATCTATCTCTGCCTTAAATATATCCACTGACTTGTGGCCTCCACAGCCGTCTGTGGCAATGAATCCCACAGATTCACCACGCCTCTGACTAAAGACATTTCTCCGCATCTCCTTCCTAAAAGGAACGTCCTTTAATTCTCAGCACTGTCCCGGGGCAGAGATGTCCGGCAATGTTGACATCAGTGTTGCCCATTCACTGCCCAGTGGAGCGAGATCAGCATTGACCATTCACTGCCCAGTGGAGCGAGATCAGCATTGACCATTCACTGCCCAGTGGAGCAAGATCAGCATTGACCATTCACTGCCCAGTGGAGCGAGATCAGCATTGACCATTCACTGCCCCAGTGGAGCGAGAGGTTTATGTTCCACATGTCCTTACTGCAGCAATGTTGACTCCAAGCCCCAGTGAGAGAGGGCTTCACAAGCTCACGTTACAGCAGTAAATTAGGCCATTCGGCAGTATAAATGACTCTGGTGATGTATCTCTCCCTCCTAACCCCATAATCCTGGCAAAAAGCTATCCAGCAACAGCAGTTCCTGCACAACCTCCATTCCTCAATTAATACCCACAATGTCACCTCCCTCTGACTTGGGAATAAACACGAGCTGCCAGCTGTAAGCTTTCATTCAGACTAATAGAAGTACGTAATCCTGAGGCCCTTCACCTCTAGTCCTGCCCACTCTCCACCAGTGGAAACTATCCAACCTCAGTGCCTGGCCCATATTCTCTGTGTGTAATCCTTGAGCAGGAAGGCAGGGGCCAAAGATAGAGCAATGCCCACAATGCTTGCTACTTTACCTGCAGTTTGCAGAAGGTGCGTGGAAGGAATGCCGCCTCTGAGAGACATCTGTTTCACTGACAGCTGGAGTAACTCAGCGGTGTCAGGACAATTAGAGGTGCAGAATCTGTGAGGGGTGAGCGTGTGCACAGAGAGCGGGGTCAGGCAGACAGAGGCGAGAGGCAGCATCTGAAGGAGAGGAAGGAAAGGGTCATTTGTGTGGAAGCAGCTTTAGTCCGCCAGCAGCCCGTTTCATTGTTGAAATGCGTTGGCCAATGGGTAATCGGTGGGTGTAACCCAGCCCAACGTTGACGGCCGGCTGTGCCCGAGTGGGGACAGCGTGAGTGGGGCGGTGCCGTCATAACAGGGAGGGCCATTCTCCACGCTTCTGTCATGCATCCCACAATCGTCATGCAGCATTGCAGGCCCCTCGGGCAGGAGCCGTGCAGCTCAGTGGGGAGCTGGGATTCTGCAGCAGGACCTGCCTGGACTCTGGGCTCAAAGCTGCTCAACACTGCGATAGTTTAAATAAAGTCATAGAGTGATACAGCGTGGAAACAGGCCCTTCAGCCCAACTTGCCCACACCGGCCAACATGTCCCAGCTACACTAGTCATAGTGATACAATGTTGAAACAGGCCCTTCAGCCCAACTTGCCCACACCGGCCAATATGCCCCACACTGACCCACACCGGCCAACATGTCCCATCCTCTCACAGTGCATAGAGTGATACAGTGTGTGTAAACAGCCCTTCAGCCCAACTTGCCCAGGGGTGCCAACCTGTCCTCGCTACTTTTACCTGCAGTTTGCAGAAGGTGCGTGGAAGTGTGGCCACACTCTGAGTCCCCAACTTGCCCACACCGGCTGACATGTCCCACACTGACAGTGGGACAATTAACATGCCAGCTACACTAGTCATAGAGTGATACAGTGTGCAAACAGGAGCTTCGGCCAGGCTTGCCCATACTGGGCGAGAGGGGAGGGAGGAATTAGAAATAGCAGCTGTTTGTGTGGAAGAGGCCCTTTGTCCCCAGCTTGCCCATACTCTTTGTTGAAATGAGTTTAAATGGCTACACTAGTAATAGAATGATACAGTGTGAAGCCCCAGCCCTTCGGCCCAACTGCTCATACTGCGCAATGGGGGCGCCCCAGCTACCTAGTCATAGTGATACAATGTTGAAACAGGCCCTTCAGCCCAACTTGCCCACACCGTTGCATGCCCCCTGACCCACACTGTGCCCACTGCAGTGGGGAGCCCCAGCTTCTGCAGCAGGACCTGCCTGGACTCTTGGCTCAAAGCTGCTCAACACTGTGATAGTTTAAATAAAGTCATAGAGTGATACAGTGTGGAAACAGGCCCTTCAGCCCAACTTGCCCATACTGGCCAATATGCCCCAGCTACACTAGTCATTGAATGATACAGTGTGGAAACAGGCCCTTCAGCCCAACTTGCCCATACTGGCCAATATGCCCCAGCTACACTAGTCATTGAATGATACAGTGTGGAAACTCCTTCAGCCCGATTGCCCGACTCTGGGCAAGGACCGTGGGTGAATCCTGACGCCACAACTCGGCCAATGCCCCAGAAACTAGTCCAGTTATCCAATTTGTAAATTTGGCCCTTTCACTTGCCCTTACTCCCCAATATCCCCAGCTAACACAGCCCAGGGCATATGATACAATGTGAAACAGGCCTTTCAGCCCAATATTTGCCCACACCGGCCAACATCCCTCACTGACCATAACGTGCCCAATTTGGCCCACACGGCCATTGTTGTCCCAGCCACACTAGTCCCACCTGCCTGCGTTTGGTCCATATCCCTCCAAACCTGCCCTATCCATGTACTTGTCAAACGTTGGGATAGTCCCAGCCTCAACTACCTCCTCTGTCAGCTCGTTCCATACACCCACCACCCTCTGTGTGAAAAAGTTGCCTCTCAGATTCCTATTAAATGTTTCCTCTTCACCTTAAACCTGTGTCCTCTGGTCCTCGATTCCCCGACTCTGGGCAAGGACCGTGGGTGAATCCTGACGCCACAACTCCCCAATCCCAGAAACTAATCCAGTTATCCATTTGTAAATTTTGGTCTTCCCATTTCCCTTTCTCCCCCAGTTCCCGTGCTAACACAGCACCAGGGCTTATATTTATAAATGTGATGTGTTGCCTTGTACAGCTCCAATATAATTAATCTCAGCCATCCGTTATTTTGCATAACCTTCAATTTGGGATAAGGGACATTGTTTATGTTCAATTATAGTTGAACTGAGGATGACACGTACTAATTTATTCCAGTACTGTAGCTTGCTGCCACTGCTAACCACAACTCATTTTATCAAGCCATCAAAGCCTAACCCCGAGCACTCTGCTATTCCACTTCACACCCTGATGCTGAGTCCTGTCTCTGCAAGGCTCCACTATATGCTGCCTAGATTGCTGATGGCAACACCAGCACTCTGTCTGCACCAGGCATGAGGGTTCTCAACAGATGCTGCCATCAAACGCTGAGGCACTCCAGACACTCTGTGACCCGTCACCTATCCATGTTCTCCACAGATGCTGCCTGACCTGCTGAGTTACTCCAGCACTTTGTGAAACGTCACCTATCCATGTACCTCTCCACAGATACTGCCTGACCCGCTGAGTTACTCCAGCACTCTGTGAAACGTCACCTATCCACGTTCTCCACAGATGCTGCCTGACCTGCTGAGTTACACCAGCACTCTGTGAAACAACACCTATCCATGTTCTCCACACAGATGCTGCCTGACCCGCTGAGTTACTCCAGCACTCTGAAACGTCACCTATCCATGTTCTCCACAGATGCTGCCTGACCCACTGAGTTGGCTGAAACTGGGAATGTGCAGGTGCAGTGACACAGGGGTGTGCAGCTCTGCAGCAATGGGGCTGAGTTAATGCACAACTCTCTCTGACCTCAGCCCACGCTGTCTACGGAGTGTGAGGTGAGACACTCTTGGATAAACATCACCGTCAACACAGTGTCAATCTGAAGGCCATTCCGCTCTGACAATCATCCTTGGTGTTTAGAATTTAAATCGCCTCCTTGCCATTTTAATTTAAGATATAAACTTGACCTTTGCACCAAAGCATAACACTGTTGGTATTAACAGCAGGGCAAGTTTACAGTGAGCTAATATTCTTCTTGGATGATAAATCAATGCTCTGTTCACTGTTCCCTCTTCATGAATGTTACTGGCACTAAGGGCAGTCACGGTGGCGCAGGGGTAGAGTTGCTGCCTTACAGCACTTGCAGCGCCAGAGACCCAGGGTCCATCCCGACTACGGGTGCTGTCTGTACGGAGTTTGTACGTTCTCCCCGTGACCGCGTGGGTTTTCTCCGAGATCTTCGGTTTCCTCCCACACTCCAAAGACGGACAGGCTTGTAGGTTAATTGGCTTGGGTTTGTATACTTGGTTTAAGTGTAAATTGTTCCTAGTGTGTTTAGGGTAGTGTTAGTGTGCGGGGATCGCTGGTCTGTGTGGACTCGGTGGGCCGAAGGGCCTGTTTCCGCGCTGTATCTCTAAACTAAACTATTGAATCTCGGGAGATTTGGCTGGCACTCACTGGCCGGCCTCTGGTATAAGAGTGTCAATGCAAGTTTACAAGAATAGTTTCCATTCTAAACGATAGACAATAGACAATAGGTGCAGGAGTAGGCCATTCGGCCCTTCGAGCCAACACCGCCATTCAATGGCAAATTTATAATGGCACACATCGAACAAGGGCATACATGCGCTGGGTTATTTATACCCCTGATGCAGGGAGATTCCCACCAATATCCTTCTGGCCAATGAACAGAATCTTGTCGGTAGAAATGTGAATGGTCAGCTGCCGACAGTCTTGTTGTTGCATATTCCCATTGTTGAAACTGGCCAAATAGAAATCACATGGGAATTCTGGCCATGAAACCATGGGGTTCTCCATCTACCTGCCTTCCCAACGTTCTCACCTTTGCCCTTTCACGTACATGTGGCCCGTCCTCTCTCTGCCTGAGACATTTGTTGTCCTGCTCTGTTTAAACAACTCTTGTCACTTCCATTCTCCCTTCCTAAGTGGAGAACCTGGCACCTTCCCAAGTTGCCATCTGCCCACCCACTCACTGAACCAGTCTGTCCCCACGTAGACTGTAGATAGACAGACAATGCTGGAGTAACTCAGCGGGACAGGCAGCATCTCTGGAGTGAATCAATGGGTGAAGTTGCAGGTCAAGACTCTGCTTCAGACTGTACCAACTCACGTAGACTGCCTATTTTATCTCGGCGAGCTGACAGCCTCAGTCCATCAAAAGGTCATTCTGGTGATGTGGGATTGGTCAGTGAGGATGTTCTCAGCTCAGGGTGAAGGCAAGGTCATGTGATAGGGGTAGAATTAGGCCATTTGGCCCATCAAGCCTCCTCTGCCATTCAATCATGGCTGATCTATCTTTCCCTTCTAACCCCATTCTCCTGCCTTCTCCCCATAACCCCTGACACCCGTACTAATCAAGAATATATCTATCTCTGCCCTAAAAATATCCACTGACATGGCCTCCACAGCCGTCTGTGGCAAAGAATTCCACAGATTCACCACCTTCTGACGACAAAAATACCTGCTCATCTCCTTCCTAAAAGAACATCCTTTAATTCTGAGGCTGTGACCTCTAGTCCTAGACTCTCCCACCAGCGGAAACATCCTCTACACATCCACATCATCAGTCTATAAAAGTAAGCATGCAGTTGCAGCAGTCAGTGAAGAAAGCGAATGGCATGTTGGCCTTCATAACAAGAGGAGTTGAGTGTAGGAGCAAATAGGTCTTTCTGCAGTTGTACAGGGCCCTAGAGAGACCACACCTAGAGTATTGTGTGCAGTTTTGATCCCCTAATTTGAGGAAGGACATTCTTGCTATTGAGGGAGTGCAGCGTAGGTTTACAAGGTTAATTCCCAGGATGGCGGGACTGTCATATGCTGAGAGAATGGAGCGGCTGGGCTTATATACTTACGAATTTAGAAGGATGAGAGGGCATCTTATTGAAACATATGAGATTATTCAGGGATTGGACACACTGGAGGCAGGAAACATGTTCCCGATTTTGGGGGAGTCCAGAACCAGGGTCCACAGTTTAAGAATAAGAGGTAAGCCATTTAGAATGGAGACGAGGAAACACTTTTTCACACAGTGTGAGTGTGGAATTCTCAGCCTCAGAGGGCGGTGGAGGCCGGTTCTCTGGATGCTTTCAAGAGAGAGCTAGATAGGGCTCTTAAAGATAGCGGTGTCAGGGGATATGGGGAGAAGGCTGGAACGGGGTACTGATTGTGGATGATCAGCCATGATCACATTGAATGGCGGTGCTGGCTCGAAGGGCCGAATGGCCCACTCCTGCACCTATTGTCGATTGTGACTCTATCCAAGCCTTTCACTATTGAGTATTATCCAGGATCTCCCTTCCCTTGTGTGTGTGTGTGTGTGTGTGTGTGTGTGTGTGTGTGTGTGTGTGTGTGTGTGTGTGTGTGTGTGTGTGTGTGTGTGTGTGTGTGTGTGTGTGTGTGTGTGTGTAGTGTGTGTGTGTGTGTGTGTGTGTGTGTGTGTAGTGTGTGTGTGTGTGTGTGTGTGTGTGTGTGTGTAGTGTGTGTGTGTGTGTGTGTGTGTATGTGTGTGTGTGTGTAGTGTGTGTGTGTGTGTGTGTGTGTGTGTGTGTGTGTGTGTGTGTGTGTGTGTGTGTGTGTGTGTGTGTGTGTGTGTGTAGTGTGGTGTGTGTGTGTGTGTGTGGGTGTGTGTGTGTGTAGTGTGTGTGTGTGTGTGTGTGTGTGTGTGTGTGTGTGTGTGTGTGTGTGTGTGTGTGTGTGTGTGTGTGTGTGTGTGTGTGTGTGTGTGTGTGTGTGTGTGTGTGTGTGTGTGTGTAGTGTGTGTGTGTGTGTGTGTGTGTGTGTGTGTGTGTGTGTGTGTGTGTGTGTGTGTGTGTGTGTGTGTGTGTGTGTGTGTGTGTGTGTGTGTGTGTGTGTGTGTGTGTGTGTGTGTGTGTGTGTGTGTGTGTGTGTGTGTGTGTGTGTGTGTGTGTGATGTTGTGGGCACGGTGTGGGACGTGGTTGTGATTGCCACACTGAGTGTGAGATACACCTGAGGTACGGAGCTGAATGGTGACAGACAGCTGATGTATTGAAGGTTGTTGCGGGACATCCTGCAGAATGTCAACTTGCAAAGAGCAGGATCGTCAAAGTAAATTAGATGCCAAGACTATCTGCTGAACCTAATTAGATAATAATAGAAGCATTCTCTGAAGAACAATGCTTAATTAATTACATGGAATTTTGCATAATGCTGCATATTAACATCCTCTCCAGTGTATAGTGATTTGATGAGGAGAAAGTAGTTAGTCTTCAGGGAAAAAAAGTCAAAAAGAATTAAGCCGGCTGCTTTAAGGTGTTCTCCAAGATTAGCCGCACTGAATGTGCCCAAATTATTCAATATTAACGGCGGAAAATTCCTCTTTTTCTTTTGTAAATTCACGTTAATTGTAATGAAACAATGAAGCCTGTCGTTAAAATTGTTCTTTGTAGTTGCGGGCGTTGGGTTGGAGTTCCCACCGTTAATGTTTCCCACGGTAACGGGACCAGAGTCATCGCTCGCTCCCTGTCAACCTGCAGTGTTTCTGTGTCCAACATAGACAATAGGTGCAGGAGGAGGCCATTCGGCCCCTTGAGGCAGCACCGCCATTCAATGTGATCATGGCTGATCATCCACAATCAGTACCCCATTCCTGCTTTCTCCCCATATCCCTTGATTCCGTTAGCCCTAAGAGCTAAATCTAACTCTCTCTTGAAAACATCCAGTGAATTGGCCTCCACTGCCCTCTGTGGCAGAGAATTCCACAGATTCACAACTCTCTGGGTGAAAAGGTTTTTCCTCATCTCAGTCCTAAATGGCCGACCCCTTAAGGGCCGGTCCCACGAGCATGCGACTCCATGCGGCAAGCGCGATCTAACGTGGTCGCTTGAGGCGTTTGGCCTCGCGGCGCCGTATGGAATTGTGTGTGTGCTGGTCCCGACATCGCGCGGGGCTCCGAAAAACTGACCGTGTTCAAAAATTCCGCGTGGCAACGGCCCGCCGACACGCAGCCTCCTCGACGCCGTACGTCACGCACGAACTTCCTGCGGACTTCGCTCGAACTTCACGTCACTCACTCGACCTCCTAACGGTCCCCGCTTCCGGTTTGGTCTCGCCCTGGTCATGGAGCCTAGCTCAATGTTCTCCCGCAAGCTTGGGCTAAACAGTCACGCAGATGTACAGGAGTTTGATCTACATCTCTGATATTCTATGTATAAGAAGGAAATGTAGTTGCTGGTTTAAACTGAAGATAGACACAAAATGCTGGAGTAACTCAGCGGGACAGGCAGCATCTCTGGAGAGAAGGAATGGGTGATGTTTCGGGTCAAGACCCTTCTTCAGATTAGAGTTGGGGGAAAGAGAAATGAGTGATATAGACAGTGAAGTTGAGAGATATGGAAGGAATGAATGCAAGAAACATGCATTTGTTGGCTGTTTGCTGGGTGAGAACGAGAAGCTGGTGCGACTTGGGTGGGGAGGGATAGAGGGAGGGGATGCATGGGTTAGAGAAGACAATATTCAAACCACCCCACAGATGCTGCCTGACCCACTGAGTTACTCCAGCACTCTGTGTCCACAACTGCAGCTGGCTTTAGGTATTGTTAAATACATATCTGTGATGCTCTTTTCAGATTCACTTCCAGTGGATTTTCTCTGCTCTACGCCGGGCCAACGCACGTTCAGTTTCACGTGATTGATTAAAACCTCTTAGAAAATAATTTGATTTCTGTTCAAGTCCACTTTGGATAGAGAAATGGAAATCGCAGAATGGTGGCCGGCTGGTGATTCCCAATGTTGTGTTGGCAGATGTTGGGGAGAGGCAGGAGTAACCCCTGGATCACCGACACTGATCCAGATGTTGGGGAGAGGCAGGAGTAACCCCTGGATCACCGACACTGATCCAGATGTTGGGGAGAGGCAGGAGTAACCCCTGGATCACCAACACCGATCCAGATGTTGGGGATAGGCATGAGTAACCCCTGGATCACCGACACTGATCCAGATGTTGGGGATAGGCATGAGTAACCCCTGGATCACCGGCACCGATCCAGATGTTGGGGAGTGGCAGGAGTAACCCCTGGATCACCGGCACTGATCCAGATGTTGGGGAGAGGCAGGAGTAACCCCTGGATCACTGGCACTGATCCAGATGTTGGGGATAGGCAGGAGTAACCCCTGGATCACTGGCACCGATCCAGATGTTGGGGATAGGCAGGAGTAACCCCTGGGGAGAGGCAGGAGTAAGATCACTGGCACTGATCCAGATGCCAAGAAACGCACGATGCTAATTACTGATTCTTCAAGTTTCCAAAATCACTGCTTCTCTTTTCTCAAGTTATTGTTTTTATTTCTTTTTAAATTCTTTGGATAGAAACAAAATAAAAACTCCTCTCTGGAATAAGGTTTAAATAATTCAGAAGTGTTAG
>NC_073400.1:33617399-33634899 GCF_028641065.1 Leucoraja erinaceus | reverse complement strand
CATCTCACGGGCATCGGCGGTGAACCAAGATCTTCATCAGATTCTTCAACAGACGTCCAGAGATGTTGGGGGTGATCAGCCATGATCGCATTGAAGGGCCGTGCTGGCTCGAAGGGCCGAATGGCCTCTACTACTGCACCTATTGTCTATTGTCGATTATCGATTGAAAGGGCTCGCTACAACACTTGGACGGAGGTCGTCACATGACCATACTGAAATCTATAAAAGATTGGACGCATCTGTAACTGGATTATCTGAGGCTGAGTGGATTTCTAATCAACAACGGCATTTGTTTTTGTTTTATTAATATGGGGCTATAGTGCATCAGCAGCAGCTGTGAGCAGCTGTGAGGAGCAGCGACAGGAGTTTGTGTTCCTGCAACACGACTAATGCATTACAGGCCATGCCTCGCATTACAATTACTGCACGTCTCCGCGCACAGTGCGGGCGTGACTGTCCGCACCTCACCTGTAATCGGGGCAATAATGAGCAGAGAGACCGTGCGGGGTGGCCGACTGGCACAGGTTGCCCACACAGCACAGCACACCATGCCATAGTACACCTACACCACACCTACACCACACCTACACCACACCTACACCTACACCTACACCACACCCACACCTACACCACACCTACACCCACACCTACACCTACACCACACCTACACCACACCTACACCTACACCACACCTACACCTACACCACACCTACACCACCCCTACACCACACCTACACCTCCACCACACCTACACCTACACCACACCTACACCACACCTACACCTACACCTACACCTACACTACACCACACCTCCACCTACACCCACACCTACACCTACCCCACCCCACCACCCACACCTACACCACACCACACCACACCTACACCCACACCTACACTACACCACACCTACACCCCACACCACACCTACACCTACACCTACACCTACACCTACACACCCACCTACACTACACCTACACCCACACCTACACCTACCCCACACCACACCTCCACCACACCCACACCTCCACACCACACCTACACCCACACCTACACCTACACCACACCTACACCACTACACCACACCACACACACCACACCTACACCACACCTACACCACACACACCACCCTCCACCTACACCACACCTACACCCACACCTACACCTACACCTACACCACACCTACACCTACACCTACACCTACACCTACACCACCTACACCACACCTACACCTACACCACACCTACACCACACCACACCTACACCCACCTACACCACACCTACACCTACACCACACCACACCTACACCACACCTACACCACACCACACCTACACCTACACCTACACCTACACACCACACCTACACCTACACCACCACACCTACACCACACCTACACCCACTACACCTACACCACCCCCACACCACACCTACACCACACCTACACCACCACACCTACCACCCTACACCACACCTACACCTACACCACACCTACACCTACACCACACCTACACCTACACCACACCTACACCACACCTACACCACACCTACACCACACCTACACCAAACCTACACCTACACCACACCTACACCACACCTACACCTCCACCACACCTCAACCAACACCACACCTACACCACACCTACACAACACCACACCTACACCACACCACACCTACACCACACCTACACCTACACCACACCTACACCTCCACCACACCTCCACCACACCTACACCACACCTACACCTACACCACACCTACACCTGCACCTTCACCCATTCAATGGGTTATCCACCACAGAATGATGTCGTGTGGAAACAGGCCATTCGGCCCAACGTTCCCACGCCAGCCAACATGGCAAGTCAAGTCAACTTTATTTGTCACATACACATACAAGATGTACAGGGAAATGAAAGTGACAATGCCTGCAGATTGTGCTTCTTGTGTACGGCACTCAGCCTAAAGTTGTCGGACAACTTGTTCTATTTGATCTTATTTGATAGTGCACGCTAGGTTGATTGCATTCGTTGAAACAGGGCGGGTGGACCACGTGAAGGTTGCAACCTCCCGCCCCCGGGATTGTGCAAAACAACTGAACAGAACGGAACCAGTATTTACATTAAAAAGGAGACAACAGTATTTCCGCCCAGGTGAGATCAGAGTTTACAGTCCTGACGCCTGTGGGAAGAAACTCCGTCTCATCCTCTCTGTTTTCACTGCGTGACACTGACTGTAGCAGCTGGAACAGTCTGTTGTAGGGGTCCTTCATGATCTTGCTGGCTCTGGATCTGTACCTCCTGGTGTATAGGTCCTGCAGGGAGGCGAGTGTAATTCCCAGTGTGTTCGGCCGAACGCACTACTCTCTGCAGAGCCTCCCTGTCCTGGGCAGAGCAGTTCCCAAACCAGATCGAGGTGTTTCCGGTCAGGTTGCTTTCCACAGCCCCAGCGTAGAAGGACTGAATGATCCTCAGAGAGACTCTGAATTTCCTCAGCTGCCTGAGATGATAAAGGCACTGCCTTGTCTTACTCACCAGTGCGGCAGTGTGTGTTGTCCATGTCAGATCCTCTGTGATGTGGACGCCCAGGTATTTAAACCTATGCCCTCTGGTTCTTGATTCCACTACTCTGGGCAAGAGACCGTATGTTTACACAATATATTCCTCGAATGATTTTATACATCATCTGCCAAACATCTCTTCAAAGTCAAAGTCAAAGTCGCCTTTATTGTCATTCAGACATTTCGGTCTGAACGAAATGTTGTTGCTTTGCAGTCATACATATAATAAATAACAAAACACACAATTAACACAAATTTAACATCCACCACAGTGAGTTCACCAGACACCTCCTCACTGTGATGGAGGCAAAAGTCTTAAAGTCTTTGTCTTTTCCCCTCCTTGCTCTCCCTCTGCGCTGAGGTGATCCATGCCTCCGATGTTGTGACCCCACTGGGTGATGAACACTAACCCCCGAGACCAGCACCACACTCGCCAGCGGTAGAATGGCACGATGGGCCGAAGGGCCTGCATCCACGCTGTATGTCCAGAGTCTGGTAAAGATCAGATGTGGTGTGAAATGCCCCAGGTCTGTACTGAAGTGAACCAGAGGCGGGCTAAAGTGGGCCAAAGTGGGCCAAAGTGGGCCAAAGTGGAGTTTAATCTGCAGCCTAACGTCATTGCAAAGGTTCATGTTTAAAACAACTTCTAATGTAATGCACTGTGGTGCTGACAGACTGAGAGGTGTGAGCTTTACCCGACAGACTGATTACTTGAATACTCTAGAGCTAATTCTAGACAAGCAACGGCAGCTATTGTTGTGTTGGTGGTTTTGCCTTCTCTTTAGAGTTGTTCCCTTTGTAAATCTTCACTGAGTCGCCCGTTCCAGCCCTGCTTACATCTTGAAGATTGTTGCCTTTGATTGATTTCTGCATAATGAACTTAATGGCCCATAATTTGCTGTCAAAATAGCGGAGAGTCTAATGGGGCCTGTTGTTATTTAGTCCCGCACAATGCTGTTGGAGCCTGGGGCACGGCAGATGTAGGCTCAACACGAGCAGAGCCAAGGTCCAGCACTGACCACAGGTTTCATGATGACCCCACTCATGCCACCGTGACAATCCTTATAGATACAGCGTGGAAACAGGCCCTTCGGCCCACCGAGTCCGTGCCGACCAGCGATCCCCGCACACTGACACTATCCTACACACACTGGGGACAATTTACACTTAGGGCCAATTAACCTACAAACCTGCACGCCTTTGGAGCGTGGGAGGAAACCAGAGATCTCGGAGAAAACCCACGCAGGTCACGGGGAGAACGTGCAAACTCCGTACAGACAGCACCCGTAGTCAGGATGGAACCCGGGTCTCTGGCGCTGTGAGGCAGCAGCTCTACCCGCTGCACCACCGTGCCACCCACAGGTGTGGAGGATGGAGGAATGTTGAGAGTATTAGCCGTCTCTCTCTACACTGAACCCTGGTGTCAACAGGCACAGCGCTGATCCCCCCCCGTCACACTAACACCGGTTTCAGTTGCTGTAATTAGCCGACCGTTGATTTGTCCTCACTCTCAGAGTGAGTTTGATTGTAACCATCCCTCTCCTGATTGTCGAGCGCGAGGTTCCAGCCCAGAACAAAGGCTGCAGTGATTAGCTGGAATCATATGGTAGCAAGTTGACAAATGGGTGCAGCAATTTCTAATTCACTGACTACTCTGAAACACATCAAACACAATGAACATGGAAAATAATTCCCCTTTACTGCGTATTAAACCTTTCTGCTGTAGTCTTTCTTATGTAGTCTTCTGTAGATTATGCAGGAGCTTTATCATGGAACATTTGCAATTATTTGTTGAGATGCAGAATCCCAGAGAGGAGCAGAGGGAAGATTTAGAAACTGCATCAGCGGAACCCAAACCCACTGTCCAATAAATGATAACCTGACCCCAATGCAGCCTTGTATCAATATGGTCACTGGCAGGATCTCTGGCCTGAGGCTTTAATGCAAACACTTTCATTCATGGAATGTATTTCAAGTCACTTTGTAGATAATACGCGCATTTTAAAATCACTTTTCCTGCTTTATAGATCATTTTTTAATTTATCTTAGCGATCGGTGAATGACCATGTTCAGCATTTGCACATTCAGAACGCAAAGCTTGGAATATTTCTAATTTAACTTGGTATTTAACCTTTGCTCTAGTTGGCTGTGAGCATTAATCAGCAGGCAGTACTCTCTCTCTGTCTCTCTGTCTCTCTGTCTCTCTGTCTCTCTCTCCGTCTCTCCCTTTCTCTCTCCCTTTCTCTCTCGTCTTTCCCTCTCCCTTTCTCTCTCCCTTTCTCTCTCCCCCTCTCCCCCTCTCCCCCTCTCCCCCTCTCCCCCTCTCCCCCTCTCCCTCTCTCCCCCCTCCCCCCTCTCCCCCTCTCCCCCTCTCCCTCCCCTCCCCTCTCCCCTCTTCCCCTCTCCCCCTCTTCCCCCTCTTCCCCTCTCCCCTCTTCCTCTCTCTCCCTCTTCCTCTCTCCCCTCTCTCCTCCCTCCCCTCTCCCCCTCTCTCCCTCCCCCCCCCTCCCCTTCTCCCCTCTCTCCCCCCTCTCTCTCCCCCTCTCCCCCCTCTCCCCTCTCCCCCTCTCTCTCTCCCCCTCCCCCCTCTTCCCCTCTTCCCCTCTCCCCCTCTCCCCCTCTCCTCCCCTCCTCCCCCCCTCTCCCCCTCTCCCCTCTCTCTCCTCCTCTCTCCCTCCCCTCCCCCCTCTTCTCCCCTCTCCCCCCTCCCTCCCTCTCTTCTCTCCCTCTCACTCTCACTCTCTCGCTCTCCATCTCTCCCTCTCTCCCTATCTCTCTCTCCCTCCCTCCCCCTCTCTCCCTCTCGCCCTCTCTTCCCTCTCTCTCCCTCTCCCCCTCCCTCTCTCTCCCCCCTCTCTCCCTCTCTCTCTCTCTCTCTCTCCCTCTCTCCCTCTCCTCCTCTCCCCCTCTCCCCCCCTCTCTCTCCCTCTCCCCCTCCCCCTCTCTTCCCCTCTCTCTCTCCCCCTCTCCCCCTCTCCCCCTCTCTTCCCCTCCCCCTCTCTCCCTCTCCCCCTCTCTCCCTCTCCTCTCTCCCCCCTCTCTCCCCTCTCTCTCCCCCTCTCTCCCTCTCCCCCTCTCTCTCCCCTCTCTCCCTCTCCCACTCTCTCCCTCTCTCTCTCTCCCCCTCTCTCCCTCTCTCCCTCTCTCCCTCTCTCTCCTCATTACATCCCTATACAAAAACAGGGATGTAATGCTGAGACTATAAGGTGCTGTCGAGGCCACATTTGTTAGCGATTAGTGAGCAATTTGGGCCCCAGATCTGAGGAAGGATGTGCCGGCTCTGGAGACGGAACAGAGGAGATTTCCCAGGATTGAGTGGGTTAGCATATGATGAGCGTTTGTCGGCACTGGGCCTGTACTCGCTGGAGTTTAGAAGGATGAGGGGGGGCCTCAATGAAACATGCAGAATAATGAAAGGCCTGGATAGAGTGGATGTGGAGAGGATGTTTCCACTAGTGGGAGAGTCTAGGATTAGAGGGCACAGCCTCAGAATTACAGGATGTTCTTTTAGGAAGGAGATGAGGAGGAATTTCTTTAGTCAGAGGGTGGTGAATCTGTGGAATTCTTTGCCACAGACGACTGTGGAGGCCAAGTCAGTGGATATTTTTAAGGTTGAGAGATAGATTCTTGATTAGTTCGGGGTTATGGGGAGAAGGCAGGAGAATGGGGTTAGGAGGGAGAGATAGAATGGTGCAGTAGACTTGATGGGCCGAATGGCTATCACTTATGACCTTATGAATGTGGTGAGTGATGGTAGACTGGGTCCCAGTGGCTGGCCACCATCACACGATGCCACATGCCCCATTGATGCTGCCTGATCCATACATTCCACCCGCCCCATCCTGCCGTTCTTTCCCCCCTAATCTAGTGCAGAGTCCAGAGTGTTTTATTGCTCTGTGTCCCAACTTGCAGCCACACTACACAACATGTAAACATGTCAGTCACTGTTTAGACTGACAGCTCCTGGTGATAGCCACATGTTTTACCATAATAGATATGTTTATTTCTATTACGCACTGTTCATCAAACCACCAGAATTAAACACACTGACTTTGAGGGATATCTATATATATATATATATATATATATATATATCTCAATATATCTATATATATATATCAATGGGGCTGGTTGCATGGACCAAGCAGCATACAATCCCTATATATATATACGTCAGGGCAATGGGCAGGGTCTATAGACCTGCACGGGAAGGTAGACGCTCCCACCCCCACCAGTCTCGGGCAGATGGGGCTCGTCAGTCTGGGAAGGCGGCCCATCTAGGAGAGGGAAAACTCTGATTTAAAACCTCCACTGCCTTGTGACCAGATCCAGTCATGGAAAAGGCTCCAGCAGTAAACCTCAAGAAAGTTGGAGCCACTAAGGCAGTTCATCGTTGTCTACAACCTCGCTCTGGCAGCTCCTGCGATGGCGCTGGTGCCAAACTGTAACAGCCCTGCTGTTCCTTTGGATCGATCAGCGACGTGGAGAGGGGGGGACGTGGGGGACGTGGAGAGGGGGGATGGGGGGAGGGGGGATGTGGAGAGGGGGGGACGTGGAGAGGGGGGGACGTGGAGAGGGGGGGACGTGGAGAGGGGGGGAGGGGGGGACGGGGGGAGGGGGGGGGGGGGATGTGGAGAGGGGGGACGTGGAGAGGGGGGGACGTGGAGGGGGGGATGTGGGGAGGGGGGGGATGTGGAGAGGGGGGGATGTGGAGAGGGGGGGGGAGAGGTGGTGGAGAGGGGGGATGGGCAACATCTTTCCTATAACACGGTGCCCAGAACTGAACACAATACTCTAAATGCGGTCTCACCAACGCCTTATACAACTGCAACATGACCTCCCGACTTCTATACTCAATACTCTGACTGATGAAGGCCAATGTACCAAAAGCCTTTTTGACCACCTGATGTACCTGCGACTCATGGGGGAGCATTGACAGGTAACATTCACCTGTCGTGTCTCGTTCTTCAGCCTAGCTACCTGCACCTTTTGGGAAGTGTGATTGGATGCAGAGTGGTGTCAGATGAAGCTGTCTGTGGGAGCTTCTCACAGAAGGAAGATACAAATTCTGTGGCAAAATTAATAATAAGGGAGTAATCCTTTGAGCGGGAGATTATTCTCAGATTCCAGAGGATTACACATCAGATCAGCAAACCTCGGAGGTGATTACTGACTGAGCTGCAGCCAGTGATTTTAATATTGGAATTATTGTGTTTAAAATAAAACTGTAATGAGTTTATCTTGAGGTGTGTTCTTCCAACACAGGAAGTGGTGCCAAGGGAAGCTGATGCAACCTATCAACGAGTTTAGTTTAGAGATACAGTGCGGAAACAGACCCTTCAGCCCATCCAGTCCGTGCCGACCAGCGACCCCCGCACACTAACACTATCCTACACACACTGGCAACAAACTACATTCATACCGAAGCCAATTAACCTACAAACCTGTACGTCTTGGAGTGTGGGAGGAAACCGGAGCACCCGGATAAAACCCACGCAGGTCACGGGGAGAACGTGCAAACTCCGTACAGACAGCACCCGTAGTCAGGATCGAACCCGGGTCTCTGGTGCTACAAGTGCTGTAAAGCCCCTGTCCCAGAGCTCTCCCGAGTTTAAAAAACAATCAAACTTGTGGAACCTCACGCTGTTGAAAAAACTTCACCAGTTTCCGCGTTTCCCGAGTACCTGCCGTTAGCGTTACGGGCTGCTACAAGCCACTACGGGCTGCTACGGGCCGCTACGGGCCGTTACAAGCCGCTACGGGCCGTTACAAGCCGCTACGGGCTGCTACGAGCCGCTACGACGCTACGGGCCGCTACGGGCCGCTACGGGCCGCTACGACGGGCCGTTACGGGCGGCTACGGGCCGTTACAAGCCGCTACGGGCTGCTACGGGCCGCTACGAGCCGCTACGGGCGGCTACGAGACGCTACGGGCCGCTACAGGACATCCACGAGCTCCGACGTACCCGCTACGTACATTCTACGTACTTACCACCAGTTTCATTTTTTTTGTAAACTTGGGAGAGCTCTTGGGTGAACTCGCACGGTGGGACAGGGGCTTCAGGCAACAACTCCACCTCTGCATCACCGTGCCGCCCTTACATATATTACAAGACTTGATGGTGTCAGAACTGTCTGCTCACAGACCGGGCCTTGTCCAGGGGGAGATTAGTTTATTAATGTGGAACTATTGACTATAACTGTCTCCCTGAGGTTGGCAGCAGGAGAACGTTAACTCACCCCTAACACTGCCCCCGCACACCCACACAGGAACTGTCACCGATCAATTCCCTGTGACAACATGTTAAAGAGGGAACTGCAGATGCTGGAGAATCGAAGGTTACACAGAAAAGCTGGAGAAACTCAGCGGGTGCAGCAGCATCTATGGAGCGAAGGAAATAGGCAACGTTTCGGGCCGAAACCCTTCTTCAGACTGAAGAAGGGTTTCGGCCCGAAACGTTGCCTATTTCCTTCGCTCCATAGATGCTGCTGCACCCGCTGAGTTTCTCCAGCTTTTCTGTGTAACCCTGTGACAACATGTCCCTCAAAGTCAGGATGTGGTGGATTCTGGTGGTTTGATGAACTGTACGTAATACATAAACTAATATATCTATTACGGTAAAACATGTTGTTATCACCAGCAGCTTACAGCAGGCTGTCAGTCTAAATGGTGACAGACACAGAGTGCTGGAGTAACTCAGCGGGTCAGGCAGCATCTGTGGAGAACATGGATAGGTGACGTTTCACAGAGTGCTGGAGTAACTCAGCGGGTGCAGCAGCATCTGTGGAGAACATGGATAGGTGACGTTTCACAGAGTGCTGGAGTAACTCAGCGGGTCAGGCAGCATCTATGGAGCTAAGGAAATAGGTAACGTTTCGGGCCGAAACCCGGAAGGGTTTCGGCCCGAAACATTACCTATTTCCTTAGCTCCATAGATGCTGCTGCACCGTAACTCAGCGGGTCAGGCAGCATCTGTGGAGAGAAGGAATGGGTGACGTTTCGGGTCAAGACTCTTCTTCAGACTGAGAGTCAGGGGAGAGTGAGACAGAGATATGGAAGGGTAAGGTGTGAAAACGCCAGATCAAAGCAGATGGTGTCTAGGAAATGGATCATCGTTAGGTGAGGGGAAGACAAACTAATATTTAATCAGGAGAGCGTTTATTTTATGGATACAGCGTGGAAACAGGCCCTTTGGCTCATCGAGTCCGCACCGACCACAATCACCCCGTACACTAGTTCAGTCCTACACACACTGGGGACAATTTACAGAAGCCAATTAACCTACAAACCTGCACGTCTTTGGAGTGTGGGAGGAAACCGGAGCACCCGGAGAAAACCCACGCAGGTCACGGGGAGAACGTGCAAACTCCGTACAGACAGCACCCGTAGTCAGGGTCGAACCCGGGTCTCTGGCACTGTGTAGCAGCAGCTCTATCGTGGCTGCGTTGGGCAGGTGGGCTGGTGTTGGTGTGGGGGGGGGGGTGACAGGTGGGTGACAGGTGGGTGACAGGTGGGCTGGTGTTGTGGGGTGGGGGGGTGACAGGTGGGTGACAGGTGGGTGACAGGTGGGTGACAGGTGGGCTGGTGTTGTGGGGGATTGGGGGGGTGACAGGTGGGTGATGTGCCTGTCAGGAGGGATGGGTGTGCGGGATTGGTCAAACACTCCTGACATCCCAGTCCTGGCTTTGACCTTTCCTGATATTCCTGAACTACTATCTACCTCATTGGTGACACTCGGACTATCTTTGATCGAAATTTACAGGACTTTACGTTGCATTAAACGTTATTCCTTCATCATGTATCTGTACACTGTGGACGGCTCGATTGTAATCATGTGTAGTCTTTCCGCTGACTGGTTAGCACGCAACAAAAGCTTTTCACTGTACCTCGCTACACGTGACAATAAACTAAACTCAAAACTAAACCTCTGTGGGAGTGGGAGGGTCACTAGAGGGTTTTACCTGCGTGAAGTCCATGGTTCTCACACACCCATGGGTGGGGGGGGTGTGGAGGGTGTGGTAGGGTGTGGGGGGGGGTGTGGGGGGGGGGCGGGTGGGGTGTGGGGGGTGTGTGCTGAGGGATGTGGGGGGGGAGTGTGGGTGGGCATGTGCGTTTGATGCCACTGTGTGACGTTTGACCATCACTGACCCATGTGTCCTGGCCACAGGTGTGTGTGGACGGCCCGGACCAGGGATGGAGGCCGTACGAGACAGTGCCGGTGATGGATGACTCCGTGCTGAGGGACATGGGATTCTCCACTGACCATCGCTACCTGTACCTCATGTCCCAGCGCCAGGTGAGTGACCGACAGCGGGGGGGGGGCCACACTGCGGCCTGGTGCTGACCCCGCTTGACAACACACTGACCCCTGGTCAACAAACTTCTCTGACACTGACCAACACAATGGTCTTCGTTGGAATGATTTGACCAAAAAGATTCTTGCTGAACTTGCTGGAATAGTTAGTGATGTCCAATCAAAGTTGTCTCTGTAGAAGGGTCTCGACCTGCAACGTCACCTATCCATGTTCCCCACAGATGCTGCCTGACCCGCTGAGTTACTCCAGCACTCTGTGAAACGTCACCTATCCATGTTCTCCACAGATGCTGCCTGACCCGCTGAGTTACTCCAGCACTCTGTGTGGTCAGTGATGGGTCGAGGTGTTTTACCGGATTTGCAACTTGCTCTCATTGATCCACATTGATCTGGTTATTGATTATTGGACATTAGTCTGTGTTGACGAGCTTGTTGAGCTGCATCATGTAAGAACTTCATTGACCTGTGAGTGACCGGCATGTATGACCATTGCTTGACCCGTGAGACGACAAACCAATGCGGACCCTCTGCTTGACCACTCACCAGTAACCACAGACGATTGTCCATCTCCATCTCCCTGACCTTCCTGTGAAGGCCATTGGCCATGTGGCCATGTTACGGACAGGGCTCAACGAGTGCATTAAGCTGCTCTTTACTCTACCTCAGTACATGATGATAAATACACTGGAACTCTCCCTAACACTGGTGCCCAGGTGGCTCCAATAACCCAATGTTGATTAGAATCAATCATATTTAGCCTCACATTTATTGTGCGTTCTCTTGCTGGTTCTTTCTGAATTAGAACCATATGAGTGGAATAGCCATTAGGCAGCTTGTTTAACTAAATCACTGCCATCAGTGGCAGCTCTGGGCTTGTGAATCCATCAGCAGGTCTCCCTCCACTAGTGTTGTGGCTGCTCCCGGTCTCTGCCTCGCCCCTCACGAGTCTCTAACGTTTAGTCCAAGATAAAGCCAGCAAAGTCCAATCAAAGATAGTCTAAGAGTCACCAGTGAGGTAGATGGGAGGTCAGGACTGCTCTCTGGTTGGTGAGAGGACGGTTCAGTTGCCTGATAACAGCCGGGAAGAAACTGTCCCTGAATCTTGAGGTGTGCGTTTTCACACTTCTGTAACTCTTGCCCGATGGGAGAGGGGAATAGAGGGAGTGACCGGGGGTGAGACTGGTCCTTGATGATGCTGCTGGCCTTGCCGAGGCAGCGTGAGGTGTAGATGGAGTGGATGGAGTGGATGGAGGGGAGGTTGGTTTGTGTGACGGTCTGGGCTGTGTCCACAATTCTCTGCGATGTCTTGCGGTCTCAACACCCTTTGATGGCGTTTGTCTGAAGACTCGCACTGGCTTCCTGTGAGTTTGGGCACCCGTCACATTGTCCGGGCCAACTCCAATCTGGAGTGTGATCTGTAGAGGCTGAATCATCAACGGAGACATGGCAGGAAAATTAATTGGAAAAGATTCCCATATTTTAATTATAGCTCAGTTTCTCAAGTGTCAGTTCTGAGTAATTTAACCTTTTTTGATAAGAAAAATCTAAATGTAATCTTCAGCTTCTGGCTGTCTGGATGTGATCCAACTCCATGGCTGAATGTTTGAGAAATCTGCATTAAACAGAGATGATGTATTGCCTGGTTAATCACAGAGTTTAAACGCTGCCGAGATAGTTTCCTGCTGGTGGAGCGGGGTCCAGGTGGCATGGGGACGGGAATGGGATGGGGACAGGAATGGGATGGGGATGGGGATGAGAATGGGATGGGATGGGGACAGGAATGGGATGGGGACAGGAATGGGATGGGAACGGGAATGTGATGGGGACGGGAATGGGATGTGGACGGGAATGGGATGGGGATGGGAATGGGATGGGGATGGGGATGAGAATGGGATGGGAATGGGATGGGAATGGGATGGGTACGGGAATGGGATGGGGATGGGAATGGGATGGGGACGGGGATGGGATGTGGATGGGAATGGGAATGGGACGGGAATGGGATGGGGATGGGAATAGCTCCGTGTTCTAGAACTATGTAATCCTAGAGGATCAGAGCTACAGGGAAGGGTTGAGTCGGCTGGGACTCTATTCCCTGGAGCGCAGGGGGATGGGGGATGATCTTATAGAGGTGTATAAAATCATGAGAGTAGGGGATCTCTTAGAGGACACAGGTTCAAGGTGAAAGGGAAAAGATTTAATAAGAATCTGAGGGGTAACTTTTTCACACAAAGGGTGGTGGGTGTATGGAACGAGCTGCCAGAGGAGGTAGTTGAGGCAGGGACTATCCCAACGTTTAAGAAACAGGTAGAAAAATACATGGATAGGACAGATTTGGAGGGATATGGACCAAACACAGGCAGGTGGGGCTAGGGTAGATGGGACATGTTGGCCGGTGTGGGCAAGTTGGGCCGAAGGGCCTGTTTCCATGCTGTATCACTCGATGACTAGTCCAGTCTAAGTTTCTAGGATGTGGTTGCCCAATGTTCCAGGAATATTCAAACTGTGTAGGTTTATCTTTGGTCTACTAGGAACATTGTTCTAGGCTCAGGCAGTCCAGTCCCAGGTTCTAGGAGGTTTTGGTCGAATGATCGAGGACCAGGTTGTTCTGGGACCAGGTTGTTCTGGGACCAGGTTGTTCTGGGACCAGGTTGTTCTGGGACCAGGTTGTTCTAGGACCAGGTTGATGAGCTCCCTGCTCTAGCACCAAGCGGCTCAACTTGTATAGTTCACAGTTTGGTTCTAAACATCTCTGTTGGAGTCCACAAAATGATCTTCATTGGGGAATTTTGACCAAGCGCTGGGAGAAATTGAATTGTTCCTGTTGTTGGGGGGAGTCCAGAACCGGGGGTCTCCATTTAAGAATAAGAGGTCGGCCATTTAGGACTGAGATGAGGAAACACCCAGAGAGTTGTGAATTTGTGGAACTCTCTGCAACAGAAGGCAGTGGAGGCCAATCTTTCAAGAGAGAGTTAGATTTAGCTCTTAGGGCTAACGGAATCAAGGGATATGGGGAGAAAGCAGGAACAGGGTACTGATTTTGGATGATCAGCCATGATCATATTGAATGGCGGTGCAGGCTCGAAGGGCTGAATGGCCTCCTGCACCTATTTTCTATGTTTCTAAGCCCAACCAAAAGTGAATCTGTGGAAGAGTCTTGACGTGAAACATCACCTATCCATGTTCTGCAGAGATGCTGCCTGACCCGCTGAATTACTCCAGCACTCTGTGTCTTTTTTTTGTAAACTGCTCTGTAACTGGGCACGGGATTTTACAGAAGAAAGATAATTTGTGGGATACGACACGACTTCATGTTCTGGAATGTTTAAGAAGGAACTGCAGATGCTGGTTTACAAAAAAAAGACCCAGAGTGCTGGAGTAATTCAGCGGGTCAGCGTTGCCTATTTCCTTTGCTCCATAGATGCTGCCTCACCCGCTGAGTTTCTCCAGCATTGTTGTCCATCTTCATGTTCTGTTGCTGGACCTTTGTCCAGCCCCTTTGTCCAGCCCCTTTGTCCAGCCAGCTCGTCAATCAATCATTCCGGCCCAATTAATGATGCTTTAATTATTCTCTGCTTGAACCATCTGCTACAATTGTCCGAGTTTGCGATAAAGCTGCAGATAATTTACTGTGCGGCATGAAGTCACAGCGTACGCTACTCTACGATACAGCACGACGTGACACGGTAAAACATTATTCATCCCAGGATCTGCCGGTGGTCGTAAACACAAGATACACTAATCATGGAATTAAATGTGGCAAGGATTGGGGATGTGGGGGAGGGTGGGGAGTCAGTCTACCCCACAACAGATGGACAAGAGTTGTACAGTTTGATAGCTACAGGGAAGATTCTGTAGGGAATCGCAACTTGATCGCTCAGTCTAGAAGCAGTGTGGATCGGTGATGGACAAGTGATGTGTGTACAGTGTGGATCGGTGATGGACCAGTGTGTACAGTGTGGGTCGGTGATGTACATACAGTGTGGATCGGTCAGTGATGTACGTACGTTCCTGCACTGAGCCAACAATACAACATTTTTATAAAACAGGCAGAATACACCAGAACAACCCATCTGTTTTTGCCAATTTCCCTCCACACCCATGGGTGCAGCAGGAACACCCTGTAACGTTGCCTCAGTTAGTTGTAGAGTGACGTTGTGTCGTCAGGCCCTTCGACCCAACTCTTCCATGCCAGAGAAGGAATGGGTGACGTTTTGAGTTGAGACCCTTCTTCAGACTGTATTGAAGGTGTCGTTGTTTCAAGTTGGTCCTTGGTGTTTGGCCACTAACCCTAACATTTCTCTGGGTCATTACGTGATTGTACTGGGCAGGATGTGTATTGTCAGTGAAGAATTCAGCTGTGAAACCAGATCACTCTCAACACACACTCTCCGCTGCTGCTGCTCTCTGAGCCAACAACAGCTCACGTTCCAAACCACCATGCAAAGTCCTTGCAGTTGTTCATTCCATTTGTATGGAACAAACTGTACATTCACCCCTGTTACAGCCCAGCTCAGATAACATCAGCCTCAGTCTGTCTGCAAATATCACCAGGAACCTGGCCCGACACTCCAGCACTTCTCCCAATCACTCCCCCTAAAGAAGGAGGGTCCCACCTGAAATGTCCCCACAGATGCTGCCTGACCCGCTGAGTTACTCCAGCACTCTGTGAAACGTCACCTATCCATGTTCTCCACAGATGCTGCCTGACCCGCTGAGTTACTCCAGCACTCTGTGAAACGTCACCTATCCATGTTCTCCACAGATGCTGCCTGACCCACTCAGTTATGGTGCAGCAGCATCTATGGAGCGAAGGAAATAGGTAATGTTTCGGGCCGAAATCCTTCTGGAAATAGGCAACGTTTCGGGCCGAAACCCTTATGGGTTTCAGCCCGAAACGTTGCCTATTTCCTTAGCTCCACAGATGCTGCTGCACCCGCTGAGTTACTCCAGCACTCTGTGAAACGTCACCTATCCATGTTCTCCACAGATGCTGCCTGGCCCGTGTTCACACTAGTTCCACATTATTTCCCTTCCTCACACACTCCTGGAACACCCTCATCAATTATCTAATTCCCCATATCCCTTCATACCGTTAGCCCTTAGAGCTAAATCTAACTCTCTCTTGAATACATACAATAGGTGCTCTTGATATAGACGTGATCATATCCACGTGCCTGTCTAAAAGCTGAAACCCCACTATCGTATCTGCCTCCACCACCACCCCTGGCAGCACGATCCAGGCACCCACCTCCCACTGTGTGTTATATTCCTTAATCTATAACTCTGCAAGACTTCAGATAGACACAAAGTGCTGGAGTAACTCAGCGGGTCAGGCAGCATCTGTGGAGAACATGGGGGTGGGTGAGTGCGAGTGTGGGGGGAGGGTTGGTGTGTGTGTGTGTGTGTGTGTGTGAGTGTGTGTGTGTGTGTGTGTGTGTGTGTGTGTGTGTGTGTGTGTGTGTGTGTGTGTGTGTGTGTGTGTGTGTGTGTGTGTGTGTGTGTGTGTGTGTGTGTGTGTGCGTGTGTACGTGTGTGTGTGTGTGTGTGTGTGTGTGTGTGTGTGTGTGTGTGTGTGTGTGTGTGTGTGTGTGTATGTGTGTACGTGTGTGTGTGTGTGTGTGTGTGTGTGTGTGTGTGTGTGTGTGTGTGTGTGTGTGTGTGTGTGTGTGTGTGTGTGTGTGTGTGTGTGTGTGTGTGTGTGTGTGTGTGAGTGTGTGTGTGTGTGAGTGTGTGTGTGTGTGTGTGTGTGTGTGTGTGTGTGTGTGTGTGTGTGTGTGTGTGTGTGTGTGTGTGTGTGTGTGTGTGTGTGTGTGTGTGTGTGTGTGTGTGTGTGTGTGTGTGTGTGTGTGTGTGTGTGTTGCTCCCCCGTGTCGACAGGGAACCGATCAGACGGAAACTAAATGACTCCACGGTAATGTTGCATTTCCCAATTTCAGAAACTGTTCATCTATGAAGTTTTTAATGTAACGTTAATACTGATCCATTCCAGGCGCTGTAGACAGACTAATGAGAGTAGGGGCAGTGAACCAGGGCAGGCAGGCGGGCAGGCAGGCGGGCGGGTATATCTCGGGCAAGTCTTTGCTCACAGACTGCTGAGGTTAACGTCGCTCACATCCCTAGCTGGGAAACTGCAGCCATTGTGCCCATTTTGTACAGATCAGTCTGAAGATACGTGGCCCATCCCCTCTCTCCAGAGATGCTGCCTGTCCCGCTGAGTTCCTCCAGTATATTTGTCTCCCTCCTGCTAATTGTATACGGTGCTGTTGAACATGGACAGCACTGCATCAAGGATTAGAAACTGTGGCAGGCGATGCGAAGCACATTGTGTGAGTGTAAAACTGGGGAGAAGGCTGGAGAATTCTGGAGGCTCCATGAACAGGGGTCACAGTTTAAGAATAAGGGGTCGGCCATTTAGGACTGAGGTGAGGAGAAAACTTCTTCACCCAGAGAGTTGTGAATCTGTGGAATTCTCTGCCACAGAAGGCAGTGGAGGCCAATTCACTGGATGTTTTCAAGAGAGAGTTAGATTTAGCTCTT
Source organism: Leucoraja erinaceus (assembly GCF_028641065.1). Taxonomy (NCBI): domain Eukaryota; kingdom Metazoa; phylum Chordata; class Chondrichthyes; order Rajiformes; family Rajidae; genus Leucoraja; species Leucoraja erinaceus. The sequence goes on along the minus strand of NC_073400.1, from coordinate 33,617,494 downwards.
AGGGCTAACGGAATCAAGGGATATGGGGAGAAAGCAGGAACGGGGTACTGATTGTGGATGATCAGCCATGATCATATTGAATGGCGGTGCTGGTT
>NC_073400.1:33609899-33614899 GCF_028641065.1 Leucoraja erinaceus | reverse complement strand
TGTGTGGGATAGTGTTAGTGTGCAGGGATCACTGGTCGGTGTGGACTCAATGGGCTGAAGGGCCTGTTCCTGTGCTGTATCTCTAAACTAGACTAAACTAGACATCTCCACAGTCTGCTCTGGTTGAGAATCTGTACGGTTATTATTTATACTTTCACCAACTTCCTTTCCTGATCCCAGTCTGAAGAAGAGACTCCACCCAAAACGTCCCCATTCCTTCTCTCCAGAGATGCTGCCGGTCCCGCTGAGTTACTCCAACATTTTGAGTTTACCTTCCATTTAAACCAGCACCTGCAGTTCTTTCTTACACCCTTAATCCCTTTCTTGTTATCAACATATCATATGCAAATATGTATGCAATCTTTTAATTCAGTGCTGAACATGTCATTAACACGCCCACAACACACAACATTAAAATGCAATTTGCGTTATTCAGTGGTCATGTATCATTGCCCCAGTTAATGTTGTCAACAGTGCATGGAATCCAGCAGACTGGCCTCTAATTTGCTGTGAGATATGTTGTTACAATTCTATCAAGACACAGCGTTCAACAGCCTTGCTGCCCATGTAGTGGCGATAAATGGTCACCAGTAGCTCACCACTACCTGAACCCACATGTGATCGGTGGACCATCCTTGCAGAAGTCTTTGGCCGCATGGAGTTCACAGTGAACACTGTCTGTGTGTCCAGAGGTGGGAGCTTCACAGCACCAGTGTAACCCAGTGTCCAGTGCAACCCAGTGTCCAGTGCAACCCAGTGTAACCCAGTGTCCAGTGTAACCCAGTGTGACCCAGTGTGACCCAGTGTCCAGTGTAACCCAGTGTCCAGTGTGACCCAGTGTCCAGTGCAACCCCGTGTAGCTCAATGCAACCTAATGTAACCCAGTCCAGCTTAACTCAATGTCCACTGTGATCCTGTGCCGGGCCAGTGTCCAGTGTAGCCCAGTGTAATCCAGTGTAGCCCAGTGTCCAGTGTAGCCCAGTGTAATCCAGTGTAGCCCAGTGTAATCCAGTGTAGCCCAGTGTAACCCAGTGTCCAGTGTAGCCCAGTGTCCAGTGTAGCCCAGTGTCCAGTGTAGCCCAGTGTAATCCAGTGTAGCCCAGTGTAATCCAGTGTAGCCCAGTGTCCAGTGTAGCCCAGTGTCCAGTGTAGCCCAGTGTAATCCAGTGTAGCCCAGTGTAATCCAGTGTCGCCCAGTGTCCAGTGTAGCCCAGTGTCCAGTGTAACCCAGTGTCCAGTGTAGCCCAGTGTCCAGTGTAGCCCAGTGTAGCCCGGTGGAGCCCAGTGTAGCCCGGTGGAGCCCAGTGTAGCCCGGTGTAATCCAGTGTAATCCAGTGTAGCCCAGTGTCCAGTGTAGTCCAGTGTGATCCAGTGTAGTCCAGTGTGATCCAGTGTAGCCCAGTGTAACCCAGTGTCCGGTGTAATCCAGTGTAATCCAGTGTAGCCCAGTGTAATCCAGTGTAACCCAGTGTAGCCCAGTGTCCAGTGTAGCCCAGTGTCCAGTGTAGCCCAGTGTCCAGTGTAGCCCCAGTGTCCAGTGTAGCCCAGTGTCCAGTGTAGCCCCGTGTCCAGTGTAGCCCAGTGTCCAGTGTAGTGTGTCCAGTGTGACCCCAGTGTAGCCAGTGTGTAACCAGTGTCCAGTGTAGCCCAGTGTCCAGTGTAGCCCCGTGTCCAGTGTAGCCCAGTGTCCAGTGTAGCCCAGTGTAGCCCAGTGTAGCCCAGTGTCCAGTGTAGCCCAGTGTCCAGTGTAGCCCAGTGTCCAGTGTAGCCCAGTGTCCAGTCCATCGCTGAGTTCTCAGCCCATCTCCTGTTGTCCCCGTGCCTGCAGGCAGTCAGAAAAGGTCAGACAGGGGCAGGTGGGGACAGTATCGATGGGGCATCTTGGAACGGCATGGGCAAGAAGGGCCGAAGGGCCTGTTTCCATGGTGTATGATACCAGGACTCTGTTCTGAATTGTGAGTCAAGTCCACTAACTTCCAGTTACGGCACTCTTGAGGCCAACTGACTGGATGTTTTCAAGAGAGAGTTAGATTTAGCTCTTAGGGCTAACGGAATCAAGGGTTATGGGGAGAAGGCAGGCAGGGATACTGATTGTGGATGATCAGCCATGATCATATTGAATGGCTCGAAGGGCTTGAAGGGTCGAATGGCCAACTCCTGCACCGATTGTCTATGTTTCTATACCATCCTGCTGTGGTCAGTGTTTGACCGGGTCAGTTGGGATTTGCGATTGGTTTAGATCCCCGTGAGGAGAGTTGCTGACGGTGACGGGCGGTGTGAGAGGCGGTGAGTTTGGCCTGTCGTTGACCTTGGTGTTGGGGGTGTTGGTCAGTGTTTGGTGTACAAGGGGCCACGGGCACAGTGGCAATGACTACACCACTGGTGATGATGGGGCAGCTCCTCGCGCTGTGATTTACTGCAGTCTAGGTGGCAGCAACGATTAGCCAGTCCTGAGCTCAATAAATCTTTAATTTCCCATCAAAATAAAACATCAGCAGCAAGATTGAAAGTAGGAATGCAGGTGCTGCAGGCAGTGAAGAAAGCAAATGGTATGTTAGCATTCATAGCAAAAGGATTTAAGTATAAGAGCAGGGAGGTTCTACTGCAGTTGTACAGGGTCTTGGTGAGACCACACCTGGAGTATTGCATACAGTTTTGGTCTCCTAATCTGAGGAAAGACATTCTTGCCATAGAGGGAGTACAGAGAAGGTTCACCAGACTGATTCCTGCGATAGCAAGACTTTCATATGAAGAAAGACTGGATAGACTCGGCTTGTACTCGCTGGAATTTAGAAGATTGAGGGGGGATCTTATAGAAACTTACAAAATTCTTAAGGGGTTGGACAGGCTAGATGCAGGAAGAATGTTCTCGATGTTGGGGAAGTCCAGAACTAGGGGTCACAGTTTAAGGATAAGAGGGAAGTCTTTTAAGACCGAGATGAGGAAAATATTTTTTACACAGAGAGCGGTGAATCTGTGGAATTCTCTACCACAGAAGGTAGTTGAGGGCCAGTTCATTGGCTATATTTAAGAGGGAGTTAGATGTGGCCCTTGTGGCTAAAGGGATCAGAGGGTATGGAGAGAAGGCAGGTATGGGATACTGAGTTGGATGATCAGCTATGATCATATTGAATGGCGGTGCAGGCTCGAAGGGCCGAATGGCCTCTACTCCTGCACCAATTTTCTATGTTTCTATGTAAGTTGCGCATCTTGCAGATGCATCAACAGAATATGAAGACTTTCACTTTCAACTGATTGCTTTATATTTGATGAGAGCTGAGGTTTTGGAGAATAATTCCTGCATTTGGCCAGAGTCCACGTGGCGATGGTTTCCGTGAATGAGGAGTTGAGGGGTCGGGGAGGGGGGGAGAGGGGGCTCAGTATCAGAATAAAGGCTCTGTCCTTCAGGACTGGGAGCAGGAGGTGTTGTTTCCAGCCAGTGTGGGGAAACTCCGGAATTCTCTGGTTATCCTTAGACTTTAGACACTGTTGTGGGACGTATCACTGATGGGGACGAGTCAGAGTATAGAGGGTCGGAGATTGACCGATTGACCAAATGGTGCCAGCACAATAACCTGGCTCTCAACACCAGCAAAACCAAGAAACTCATTGTGGACTTTGGAAGGGGGAGATTAGGGACCCACAATCCCGTTTATATCAACCATAACCCCTGATCCCTTTAGCCACAAGGGCCACATCTAACTCCCTCTTAAATATAGCCAATGAACTGGCCTCAACTACCTTCTGCGGCAGAGAATTCCACAGATTCACCACTCTCTGTGTGAAAAATGATTTTCTCATCTCGGTCCTAAATGGTGGAAAGGGTCAAGAACTTCAAATTCCAGGGCGTGCACATTTCCAAAGATCTTTCTTGGTCCCAGCATACTGATGCAATTATAAAGAAAGTATATCAGCGCCTCTACTTCCTGAGAAGATTACGGAGAGTCAGTATGTCAAAGAGGACTCTCTCGAACTTCTACAGGTGCACAGTGGAGAGCACGCTGACCGGTTGCATCGTGGCCTGGTTCGGCAACTTGAGTGTCCAGGAGCAGTAGAAAGTTGTGACCACTGCCCAGTCCATCATCGGCTCTGACCTCCCCACCATCGAAGGGATCTATCGCAGTCGCTGCCTCAAAAAGGCTGGCAGTATCATCAAGGACCCACACCATCCTGGCCACACACTCATCTCCCCGCTACCATCGGGTAGAAGGTACAGGAGCCTGAAATCTGCAACATCTAGGTTCAGGAACAGCTACTTCCCCACAGCCATCAGGCTATTAAGCTCACCAACAAACGGACTCTGAACTATAACAGCCTATTGCACTTTATCTGTTTATTTATGTGTATATTGAACTGAACTGTTCTGTATTTATGCTTACAATATTCTGTTGTGCTGCAGAAAACAAGAATTTCATTGTCCTATCTGGGACACATGACAATAAACTCTCTTGACTTGTCTTGACTTTAGATACAGCATGGATTCAGGCCCCTCGGCCCATCGAGTCTGTGCCGACAAGTGATCATGCATTACCAGTTTACAGAAGCTGCTTAACCTACAAACCCGTCGTCTTTGTAGTGTGGGAGGAAACCGGAGCACAAATGCTGAGTTACTCCAGCACTCTGTGAAACGTCACCTATCCATGTTCTCCACAGATGCTGCCTGACCCGCTGAGTTACTCCAGCACTCTGTGAAACGTCACCTATCCATGTTCTCCACAGATGCTGCCTGACCCGCTGAGTTACTCCAACACTCTGTGAAACGTCACCTATCCATGTTCTCCACAGATGCTGCCTGACCCGCTGAGTTACTCCAGCACTCTGTGTTTATATTCGGTGTAAGCCAGCGCCTGCAGTTCCTTCCCACACAATACAAAATGCCTGGCAAGAACAACGTTTCTTTACACCGAGATGGGAATAATACATTCCTGGGTGATTCTGTAATCAGCGGTAAATATAAATTGTTTGAGTCACGCCTCCACTACAGAACCGCTCGATACAAA
>NC_073400.1:33599899-33604899 GCF_028641065.1 Leucoraja erinaceus | reverse complement strand
CGAAATGCCGTTTCTGCAGCCATACATTACATACAAATAGACCCCAGACACAACAATAATTACATTTAACATAAACATCCATCACATAAATGTGATGGAAGGCCAAATAAACTTATCTCTCCACTGCACTCTCCCCCCCCCCGATGTCAGAGTCAAAGTCATAGCCCCCGGCTGGCGATGGCGATTGTCCCGCGGCCATTAAAGCCACGCCGGGTGGTGCGAGGTCGCACACCGGGTCTTGGTGTTAGAGCCCCCGGTGTGCGCTCGCAGAGTCCGCGGCCATTCCAGCCGCGCGGGGCAGTGGTGTCAGGCCCCGCTCCAGGAGCTCTTCAACCCCGCAACTCGGGCGGGAGAAGTCGCCGTTGCAGGAGCCCTGAGAAGCGGTCTCCCTCCAAGGAGCCGTGGGCTCCCGGCGCCGCCGTCCACAGACCTGTAGAGAGCCTCCGACTCTCCGGCAGCAGCAGCAGCAGCAGCAGCGCTCCTCCACCGCTCCGGACCCGGCCAGCTCCGCGACGGCAACGGTGAGTCGGCACCTGAGTCCCCGGTCTCTTCCTGTTGGAGGCCGCTCCTCGTTGCGGCCTCAACGACAATGGAAACCCGACGAGAAAAGGTCGGGTCTCCAGTGCAAGGAGAGATTCACAAAGTTTTCCCCCCCCCCCCCCCTCCCACCCCACCCCCACCCCCCCACACACACACCCCGACATAAAATAACAAAAACTACATAAAACACAGACAAAAAATAATAAAAACGCGGACAGGCTGCAGAGGCCGCTGCTGACCAGAGCCGCGCCGCCCACCGGAACACTCAAGGGGCCGAATGGCCTCCTCCTGCACCTATTGTCTATGTTTCTATTTTAAAGGTGGCGTGTAAAGGGGGGTCATGTTCATAGAGACATAGCAGAAAGGGGCAGGAGTAGGCCATTCGGCCCTTCGAACCAGCACCACATGGCTGATCATCCACAATCAGTACCCCGTTCCTGCCTTCCCCCCATATCCCTTGATTCTGTTAGTCCTTAGCGCTAAATCTAAAGGGCCTGTCCCACTTTCACAACTTAATTCAATACCTCTGCCAAGTTTATAGGCCCTAAACAAAAAATCAAGATCGCGGTAATCTCGGAACTCCTACGATTGTGTCTACGAACTCCCACGACTATTTCGATGCCCTCCTTAAGAGAAAAAAGTTGCAATTTCTTTCATCCCGACCATTTCTTTACTCGTGGACATTTTTTATTGGGCTGGAAAAAACGTCCCGACTAACCTGATGCCACGAGTACCTACGGCTAGCGCAACGAGCCGCTACGATATATCCACGGCCTCCTACCGACTCGTTACCAACATTCTGCGAGTTCGAATCAAGGGGAAAACTCGGGGGAATTTGTGAATGACCTTGTGAAAGTGGGACAAGCCCTTAACTCTCTATTGTCCAATATCAGCAGGACAATGTGGGCCGAGTGGCCTGTTCCATGCTGTACTGTGTTGGTTCATTCAGAGTTCACCCAGTGGTCTATTATCCTGATACAGTCGCCCAGAACCTACACCCAAATAACAATTCAATCCTTGCTCATGAGAACATGAACTGCAGGAATGTCATTAATTATTTAGTGCCTCTTGCAAGGAACGATACATGATTGATTAAACAGTACAAAAGTATTTCCCATTTAGTTCAGCGACCATCTTCTCACGTATCAGCTGCTGAAAGATTTTATTTGGTAATTTTATATTCCAACTCTGGAAGTGTGACACACAATACTGGGTCTATCTATTCCCCTGAGCATGGTTCTGGCAATTCAACTCTCGTTCCCCACACTGCTGCAGCCAGGCTGAAACGTTTGCAACCAGCCTTGACTCACATGTGGTGCACTGTCTGAACTAGAGAATCCTTTTAAATAGATCCCGCGTTGAGTAAGCTCTCAGTGTGGCCGCAGACCAGCATTAGTACTGCAGGCAGCATTAATACTGCATACAGCATTAATACTGCCCACAGCATTAGTACTGCCCCCTGCATTAGTACTGCCCCCTGCATTAGTACTGCAGGCACCATTAATACTGCATACAGCATTAGTACTGCAGGCAGCATTAAACCTCCATGCAGCATTAGTACTGCCCATGGCATTAGTACTGCAGGCACCATTAATACTGCATACAGCATTAGTACTGCAGGCAGCATTAATACTGCATACAGCATTAGTACTGCCCAGAGCATGTACTGTATGCAGCATTAATACCGCATACAGCATTAGTACTGTGCCCAGCATTAGTACTGCAGGCAGCATTAATACTGCATACAACATTAGTACTGCCCACAGCATTAGTACTGCCCCCTGCATTAGTACTGCAGGCCTAGCATAAGGCCGCAGTACTAACACAAGGTTTAGCCTTTGCTCTTTACAGCCACCACCCTGATGTTCTAGGTGTATTTTGTGGCAGGTATCAAATTGAATCATGTGTAGGAAGGAACTGCAGGCGCTGGTTTAAATCGAAGATAGACACAAAGTGCTGGAGTAACTCAGCGGGACAGGCAGCGTCTCTGGAGAGAAGGAACAGGTGACATCCAGAGGTGCTGCCTGCCCTGCCGAGTTACTCCAGCATTGTGTGTCCATTGCATTAAATGAGTTGTGTACAAAACCAACGCTGGACATTAAGCCGCTGTGTGGGAAAGGGCCAACGTTCACAAAGTGATTTACTATTTCGTATCGTTTACTAAACACACAAACTCTTAGTCCTTAGCCCGTGGAGTAAGAGGATCCCTTGTTACATTAGTTTCAGCTACCTGCGTGCCCTGGCTGAAGCAGATTGATATCAGCTGCAGGTTTGAACATTCTTCCACCAGGTTTTGAGCAACGATTCTCTCTGGAGGTTCCAGAGCAGTAAATGCAGAGAACTGGGGACCCTGCAGACTTGAGGAGAGTGTAATGCCGGTCTGGTTAATGCGAGTGCTGCCTTTAGCTGCTGGGGGAATATTCTCAGTCTGTGGGCCGTTAGGTTCTGTTCTCCAGCCGCTTGTTTGTGGAGAGGGGCCGGGCAGACACGCAGGAAATTCCCATATCCCCCCCCCCTTCCCATGTGGGCAGTAAACCCCACTGCCTGTCCGTGCAGAGTGTACGTCTGGACTTTGTGTCTGACATCTTCTACAGCTGCTGCTTCACAGATGTGGACAGGCTGCAGATTTGCAACGTGGCAGGACATGGCGCTGACCAACGGCCAGAGACAGACTGACCGTTCCTCCGGCCACCCACTCAACCCGCCCCTGGGGACCAGCACAGGGAGAGTCCAGGACCATGGACAGCTCAGGGTTAGAGGGAGATGGGCCAAACATAGGCAGCTGGCCCTAGTGTAGATGGGGCAAGTTGGGCCAAAGGGCCTGTTTCCACGCTGGGTGAATCTGCGACCAGAAGCCACAGCCTCAGAATTTAAGGACGTTCCTTTAGGAAGGAGATGAGGAGGAATTTCTTTAGTCAGAGGGTGGTGAATCTGTGGAATTAATTGCTACAGACTGATGTGGAGGCCACAAGTCAGTGCTTATATTTATACGGCAGAGATAGATAGATTCTTGATTAGTGCGGATGTCAAAAGTTATGGAGAGAAGGCAGGAGAATGGGGTTAGGAGGGAGAGATAGATCAGCCATGATTGAATGGTAGAGGAGGTTTGATGGGCCGAATGGCCTAATTCTGTTCTTTGAATCGTAGGATCATATGAACAAGAGCAAATGTAGCAAATGTCCTTGTTATGTACGGGATGTGTCTGTAGTGTTGGTCTCAGTGTGACGTGTGAGTATATGGTACAGAGGGTAGACACGGGTGGGGGACACTCACTGACCAGTGACCCTCTGTGTGGTCCCATCACTGACCAGTCACTGACCGGTGCCCCTCTACGATGCCCCTTCACTGAACGGTCTCTTTTGCCCTTGTGTTCCCACAGTTGGTCAGAGTGCCGGTTGAGTCGTGTGGACAGTATGTAACGTGTGGTCAGTGCCTGAGCTCGGGAGATCCGCACTGCGGCTGGTGCGTGCTCCACAACACGTAAGTTCACTGACACGCTATTGTCACGCGTGTCGAGGTACCGCGCGCGAGATACAGTCCGGTAAAGTGACCTCGCCTGGACACTACAGTCCCACCGATCTTGGCCGCCCGCCAGATGGGGAGAAGTTTGAACACACGACGTTAGAGTAGAGTCTGAGCGACTGAGACATAGACAACATCTGCTTCCACACCACTGGAGTTAGACAGGGGCAGATGGACCTGCCATGTCCAACACTGGCTGTGGAGGCCAAGTCAGTGGAGATTCGTAAGGAAGAGATAGATAGATTCTTGATCAGTACGGGTGTCGGGGTTATAGGGAGAAGGCAGGAGAAGGTGGTTGAGAGGGAGAGATAGATCAGCCATGATCGAATGGCAGAGTAGACTGGATGGGCTGAATGGACTTATTCCACTCCAACAACTTATGAACTTGTTAGCATGGTGGCCATGTCGTCAATGGGCCATCCTGCGGCCACTGCTGTGTGTTTGACCACTGGAGTCCCAGAGAACGGGCGATCCCAGAGTGAAGGTGAGAACACACAATGTAAATACATGCAGCATTTTGTGATAGGGTCGTGACTGATACAACACGGCTCTTGGCCCATCTAGTCCACACCAGCCAACTTGTCCCAGCTACACTAGTCATAGATACAACACGGAACAGGCCCTTTGGCCCATCTAGTCAACACCGGCCAACATGTCCCAGCTACACTAGTCCCACCTGCCCGCGTTTGGCCCATTTCCCTCCAAACCTGTCCTATCCATGTACCTGTTTAACTGTTTCTTAAACGTTGGGATAGTCCCAGCCTCAACTACCTCCTCTGGCAGCTCGTTCCATACACCCACCACCCTCTGTGGGCAAAAGTTACCCCTCAGATTCCTATTAAATCTTGTCCTCTGGTCCTCGATTCCCCAACTCTGGGCAAGAGACTCTGTGCATCTACCCGATCTATTCCTCTCATGATTTTATACACCTCTATAAG
>NC_073400.1:33579899-33594899 GCF_028641065.1 Leucoraja erinaceus | reverse complement strand
GAGACCAGGGACACGCATGTCCTTGCCAGTATGGAGAGATGGGGACACGCGTGTCCTTGCCGGTATGGAGAGACCAGGAACACCCGTGCCCTTGCCGGTACGGAGAGACCAGGGACACGCGTGTTCTTGCCGGTATGGAGAGACCAGGGACACGCGTGTTCTTGCCGGTATGGAGAGACCAGGGACATGCGCGTGTCCTTGCCGGTACGGAGAGACCTGGGACACGCGTGTCCTTGCCGGTACGGAGAGACCTGGGACACGCGTGTCCTTGCCGGTACGGAGAGATGGGGACACGCGTGTCCTTGCTGGGATCACGGGTGAAGCTGCTGCTACCAGCTGCTCCACATACTGCAGCCACAGCCCATTCACAGACGTGTTAATATAACGATCCCTGCTCAGTAATGGGGCCGTATCACCGAGCTGAGACACTCAGTGGGGAATGTAGGCAGGAGAACGGCTCCCTTGTGAGATCCTCACAGCATGGTAAACTCTAACCCAGCACGAGGCCGGCAATATCCACCACTATTTACATATTTCAAGTGTTAACTTAAACTCATCACATCTGACAGGCAGGAAATTAATTTAAATTAATACCGTGTGGTGTGTGGATTGGCTGGGCCCAGAGGAGGATGGGTCACCATGGACCAGAGCGGTCAACATTCAGCGAGGTCTCAACGCCACTCAGGAGCCGACACACGTACGTACGTTGTCTATTCACGGCTGGGGAACGCTGAGAATTACTTCTCCATCGCTGCCATCCAAGCTGAGTTAATTAGCTCATCTCATTAAAAAGGCTGTCGTTGTCTGATCGTTTCTCAGACACAAGGAGTTCATATGTGACAGGAATATAATTAGGCCATTCGGCCCATCAAGTCTACTCCACCATTCAATCATGGCTGATCTATCTCTCCCTCCTAACCCCATTCTCCTGCCTTCTCCCCAACACCCGTACTAATCAAGAATCTATCTATCTCTGCCTTTAATATATCCACTGACTTGTGGCCTCCACAGCCGCCTGTGGCAAAGAATCCCACAGATTCACCACCCTCTGGCTAAAGAAATTCCTCCTCATCTCCTACATAAAGGAACATCCTTTAATCCTGAGGCTGTGCCCTCTTGTCCTAGACATCCTCTCCATTTTATCCAGGCCTTTAACTATTTTGTAAGTTGCGATGTAACCGTTGAGCATGTACACATGTTTCTCGTTGTTCCAGGTGCAGCAGACAGGACAAGTGTGAAAGGTCTGTGGAGCCCCATCGCTTTGCCTCAGCCCTGCAGCAGTGTGTGAAGCTGAGTGTACGGCCACATAGCATCTCTGTGTCCGAGCACAGTGTCCCGGTGAGTGACCGCACCGCCACACCGCACCGCCACACCGCACCTCCACACCTCCACACCGCACCGCCACACCTCCACACCGCACCTCCACACCGCACCTCCACACCGCCACACCGCCACCACCGCCACACCGCACCTCCACACCGCACCTCACACACCTCCACACACACCGCACCTCCACACCGCCACACCGCCACACCTCCACACCGCACCTCCACACCGCCACACCGCCACACCTCCACACCGCACCTCCACACCGCCACACCGCCACACCGCCACCCACACACCTCCACACCGCACCTCCACACCGCACCTCCACACCGCACCTCCACACCGCACCGCCCACACCGCACCTCCACAACCGCCACTCCGCACCCACACCACCACACCTCCACACCGCCACACCGCCCCACACACACACCGCACCTCCACACCGCACCTCCACACCGCACCTCCACACCGCACCACCCACACCGCCACACCACACCACCACACCTCCACACCCACACACCTCCACACACCGCACCTCCACACCGCACCGCCACACCGCACCTCCACACCGCACCTCCACACCGCACCCCCCACCCACACCTCCACACCGCACCTCCACACCGCACCTCACACACCGCACCTCCACACCGCACCTCCACACACCCACACCGCCACACCTCCACACCTCCACACCTCCACACCGCACCTCCACACCGCACCTCCACACCGCACCTCCACACCGCACACCACACACCTCCACCTCCACACCGCCACACCGCCACACCCACACCCTCCACACCTCCACCGCACCTCCACACCGCACCTCCACACCGCACCTCCACACCGCACCACCACACACCACACCCCACACCGCACCCCACCACCGCACCTCCACACCACCACACACGCCACACCGCACCTCCACACCGCACCTCCACACCTCCACACTGCACCCCACCACACCACCCACACCCACCACACACCGCCACACCCACACCGCACACTCACACCCCTCCACACTGCACCTCCACACCGCACCTCCCACGCACCTCCACACCACACCACACCGCACACCACACACCGCACCTCCACACCGCACCTCCACACCGCACCTCCACACCGCCGCACCTCCACACCGCACCTCCCACACCGCACCTCCACACCTCCACACCGCACCTCCACACCGCACCTCCACACCGCACCTCCACACCGCACCTCCACACCGCACCTCCACACCTCCACACCTCCACACACCGCACCTCCACACCTCCACCCACACCACACCTCCACACCGCACCTCACACCTCCACACCTCCACCCACACCTCCACACCTCCACACCTCCCACCACCACCACACCTCCACACCGCACCTCCACACCTCCACACTCCCACACCGCACCTCCACACCGCACCTCCACACCACACCACACACCGCACCTCCACACCGCACACCCACACTCACCACACCTCCACACCTCCACACTGCACACTCCACACCACACTCCCACACCGCACCTCCACACCGCACCACCCACACCACACCACCACCTCCACACACACCCACCACACCTCCACACCTCCACACCTCACACCGCACCCACACACCACACCTCCACACCGCACCTCCACACCACACCTCCACACCTCCACACTGCACCTCCACACCACACCTCACACACACACACCTCCACACCGCACCTCCACACCACCCCTCCACACCTCCACACCGCACCTCCACACCTCACCTCCACACCGCCACACCTCCCACACCGCACCTCCACACCACCTCCACACACCTCCACACTGCACCTCCACACCACACCTCCACACCACACCTCCACACCCCCACACTGCACCTCCACACCACACCTCCACACCGCACCGCCACACCGTACCTCCACACCGCACCTCCACACCGCACCTCCACACCGCACCTCCACACCTCCACACCGCACCTCCACACCACACCTCCACACCGCACCTCCACACTGCACCTCCCACACCGCACCTCCACACCTCCACACCTCCACACCTCCACACCGTACCTCCACACTCCACACCTCCACACCTCCACACCACACCTCCACACCGTACCTCCACACCGCACCTCCACACCGCACCTCCGCACCACACCTCCACACCGCACCTCCACACCGCACCTCCACACCTCACCTCCACACCGCACCTCCACACCTCCACACCTCCACACCTCCACACCGCACCTCCACACCGCACAGAATCGTGGCTCAGCACCGCCATTCAATATGATCATGGCTGATCATCCACAATCAGTACCCCGTTCCTGCTTTCTCCCCATATCCCTTGATTCCGTTAGGCCTAAGAGCTAAATCTAAATCTCTCTTGAAAACATCCAGTGAATTGGCCTCCATTGCCCTCTGTAGCAGAGAATTCCACAGATTCACAACTCTCTGGGTGAAAACGTCTCAGTCCTAAATGGCCCCTTATACCTAAACTGTGACCCCTGGCTCTGGACTCCCCCAACATGGGGAACATTTTTCCTGCATCTCGCCTGTCCTATCCCTTAAGAATGTTAAAGAAGGAACTGCAGATGCTGGAAGGTACACAAAAATGCCGGAGAAATGGTTGAAGAAGGGTTGCGGCCCGAAACGTTGCCTATTTCCTTCGCTCCATAGATGCTGCTGCACCCGCTGAGTTTCTCCAGCATTTTTGTGTACCCTTAAGAATGTTATATGTTTCTATAAGATCCCCTCTCATCTGTCTAAATTCCAGTGAATACAAGCCCAGTCGATCCATTCTTTCCACATATGTCAGTCCCGCCATCCTGGGAATTAACCTGGTGAACCTACACTGCACTCCCTCGATAGCAAGAATGTCCTTCCTCATATTAGGAGACCAAAATTGCCCATAATACTCCAGGTGTGGTCTCACCAGGGTCCTGTACAACTGCAGTGGGATCTCCTTGCTCCTAAACTCAAATCCTCTCGCGAAGGCCAACACGCCATTCGCTTTCTTCGCTGCCTGCTGTACCTGCATACTTAATAATAATAATAATAATAATAATATTGTGGCCCTTGTGGCTAAAGGGATCAGAGGGTATGGAGAGAAGGCAGGTACGGGATACTGAGTTGGATGATCAGCCATGATCATATTGAATGGCGGTGCAGGCTCGAAGGGCCGAATGGCCTCTACTCCTGCACCTATTTTCTATGTTTCTATGTTTAATAATAATAATATATTTTATTGTCATTGCACATATGTGCAACAAGATTTACTCTCAGTGACTGATGAACAAGGACCCCCAGGTCACGTTGCACCTCCCCTGCCCCCAATCTGACACCATTCAGATAATAATCTGTTTATTCTATAGAAGCCTCGCCTTGTAGGCAATTGCTCTGATACCTGCCCTCCACCCCCCGATACACTGGCGTCTCTCTCTCTCTCTCTCTCTCTCTCGCTGCCCGCGGACAGCCACAAGCCCGTACATATAACCCTTCCACCAGCCTCTCCTGCCCATGCAGAACTGGAGCAGGAAAGATTAAAGCATCAATATGATTATTATTTCATTCCAGTGACAGATACTTTAAATCAATTCATTTAAACCATGCACCACAGGGGTCGGATGCAAATGTCTCAGCAGGCGTGTTGCTAATCTTGCATTTGGAATTTACCCCCGTTTGTTTATTTTCACAAAGACAAAAGCCTGTTCAGTTGAACAATTGTTTGGAGACTTCACGGCAGAGAGTCAGGGTGAAGTGTCAATCTCACACGGCCACTTGATGTACATTGAGTGTGGCAGGAAACACAAACTACAGAATTACTCAGCCGGTCGGGCAGCTTGTGTGTGTGGGGGGCGGAGACGGTGGATGGTGCAAATCAAATGCCTCCACAGTCTGGTCCTAGGTCGTAAGGTCATAAGTAATAGGAGCAGAATTAGGCCATTCGGCCCATCAAGTCTGCTCCAACATTCAATCATGGCTGATCTATCTCTCCCTCCTAACCCCATTCTCCTGCCTTCTCCCCATAACCTCTGACACCCGCTCTAATCAAGAATCTATCTATCTCTGCTTTAAAAATGTCCGTTGACTTGTGGCCTCCACAAAGAATTCCACAGATTCACCACCCTCCGACTATAAAATAAATTCCTCCTCATCTTCTTCCTTTAATTGTGAGGCTGTGCCCTCTGGTCCTAGACTCTCCCACTGGTGGAAACATCCTCTCCACATCCACTCTCTCCAGGCCCTGAGGAGGGAGAGACCATGGATGTTTCAGGTCAGTGACCTCATACCAGAGGTCTGGTGAATGTCCGAACAGCCTCAACGTTACTGCCCATCCCCTCCCTGTTTTGCTTCAATTTAGTTTAGTTTAGAAACAGGCCCTTCGGCCCACAGAGTCCGTGCCGACCAGCGATCCCCGCACACTAACACTATCCTACACACACTAGGGACAATTTACATTTACAACAAGCTAATTAACCTACAAACTTGCACGTCTTTGGAGTGTGGGAGGAAACCGGAGCGCCCGGAGAAAAACAGGGATTTAGATTGA
The DNA here is from genome assembly GCF_028641065.1 of Leucoraja erinaceus. Lineage (NCBI taxonomy): Eukaryota > Metazoa > Chordata > Chondrichthyes > Rajiformes > Rajidae > Leucoraja > Leucoraja erinaceus. The sequence goes on along the minus strand of NC_073400.1, from coordinate 33,589,045 downwards.
CCAATCTCGGTCAGATTAGACCTGCTGCCTAGCACAGCCAAACTGGCTGGAGAAACTGACCTTCCCCTCTGTGTTCTGCAGCTCACTCTGAAGGTCAGTGATGTCCCAGACCTGTCGGCCGGAGTGGTCTGTGCCTTCGGTGAGTTAACGGAGGTGGACGGTCAGTCTGTGGGTGATGCCATCGTGTGTGTGAGTCCAGCAGCTAAAGACGTGCCCACTGTCCTCAACAACCAAGGTGAGTGAGTGAGTGCCCACCTGCACCAGCCTGCTCCCTCTACCTGTTGCACCTTCACCTGTACAGGTGGGAACGGCAGGTGCTGGTTTAAACCAGAGACAGACACAAAAACCTGGAGTAACTCAGCGGGTCAGGCAGCATCTGTGGAGAACATGGATAGGTGACGTTTTGAGTCGTTTCAGATTGAAGGTGGGTCCTGACAAAACGTCACCTATCCACGTTCTCCACAGATGCTGCCTGACCCGCTGAGTTACTCCAGCACTCTGTGAAACGTCACCTATCCATGTTCTCCACAGATGCTGCCTGACCCGCTGAGTTACTCCAGCACTCTGTGTTTATCTTTGGTGTAAACCAGCATCTGCAGTTCCTTCCTACACAGCAAACCAGATATCTGGGGAAGAGCGCCTCTTACTGGTCAGTGCTGGCAGTGTTGATGTAGGGATGGCGGTCACCATTACTCCCCATCCTGCGCCCGTCTTTGGCCACAAACTCTTTGCCCCATCGGTCCCAGTGTCAGTATTCACCTCCACTAGAGTCAGAGTGATACAGCACGAAACAGGCCCTTCGGCCCAACTTGCCCACACCGGCCAACATGTCCCATCGACACTAGTCCCACCTGCCAGCGTTGGTCCATATCCTTCCAAACCTGTCCTATCCATGTACCTGTCTAACTGTTTCTTAAACATTGGGGTATTCCCAGCCTCAACTACCTCCCCTGGCAGCTCGTTCCATACACCCACCACCCTCTGTGTGAAAAAGTTACCCCTCAGGTTCCTATTAAATCTTTTCCCCTTCATCTTGAACGTGTGTCCTCTGGTCCTCGATTCCCCTACTCTGGGCAAGAGTCTCTGTGTTCTAAGGTAGCAGCAGTTGGCATCTTCCCAGTGAATCACAACATCCCTCAACATCAGGAAAATGTGCTGACATTCTCAGCATCATCAGCAAAGCCTTTCTCATGAAGATTAAACAGGATGTTTATCATTCCCCTGGGTACTCGGTGTACAGTAAGCAAAGGTGTCATCTGGTATTAAATCACTGTGTAGGAAGGAACTGCAGATGCAGGTTTAAACCAAAGACAGACACAAAATGCTGGAGTAACTCAGCGGGTCAGGCAGCATCTCTGGAGAGAAGGAATGGGTGACGTTTTGGGTCAAAAGTGCATGGTTTTGTTGTCGTTCTACGGTGAACAAAGGACAGTGTATTCTACATTTTCCTGCTTCTACACCCCCCCCCCCCCCCTTGATGTCTTGTTTTCACACCTTACACTTCCTTATCTCTGTATCTCCCTCTCCCCTGACTCTCAGTCTGAAGAAGGGTCTCGACCCGAAATGTCACCCATTCCTTCTCTCCACAGATGCTGCCTGTCCCGCTGAGTTACTCCAGCACTTTGTGTCTATATTCGGTATAAACCAGCATCTGCAGTTCCTTTATGGACTTTACTTTGCACTAAACGTTATTCCCTTATCCTGTATCTGTACACTGTGGACGGCTCGATTGTAATCATGTATTTTCTTTCCGCTGACTGGTTAGCGTGCAACAGAAGCTTTTCACTGCACCTCGCTACACGGGACAATAAACTAGACTGAAGTTTTAATTCCATATTGCCCACTGATAGCCTCCAATGGCTGAACATTAACCAATACTCTTGTGTTCCTCATAGACTGGGTGGGAGTCAACCTGCAACTGAAGTCCAGAGAGACGGGCCAGATGATTGCCAGCACCGACTTCAAGTTCTTCAACTGCAGTGTCCACCAGCTGTAAGATGGACCTCCGCCCTTCACCCCTCACCTTCACCGTGCTAACCCACATCTCCAGGCAGCTCATGGCATGCAGATTAGACTAATTATCCAATGGCCTCGTTTGTCTTGCCTTCTGTGTGAGGGCCTTGTTGAGCTGATTTGTGAACAGACTTTAATCAATAGTTCACTTCTCAACATTGGTATTTCACTCAGTCAGGATATTGATAAACTAGCAATAAACAAAGCTTGTTCCATTTGTAACCAATTCCTCTTGTCCTGGACATTGTCCATCCCATCGATCCCAGCGCCTGACATATCAGCAGAAGGGCCTCACTACAGATGGACGTGTGTCCACTCACCAACGGCCAGAATCATTCGCACCTTCCTCTCACACCCACCGGTCACCTCCAGCCCACGGACACTGCCTACAGACAGCACGGAAACACATGGAACATGGGACATAGATATAGACATGGAACATGGAACATGGGTCATAGATATAGACATGGAACATGGGTCATAGATATAGACATGGAACATGGGTCATAGATATAGACATGGAACATGGAACATGGGTCATAGATATAGACATGGAACATGGAACATGGGTCATAGAACATAGAACATGGGTCATAGAACATGGAAAATGAAACATAGAAATAGACATGGAACATGGGAGATAGAACATGGAACATTGAACCCTCGGCCCACAGACACTCCCCGTAATCCTGTCCCCTCCCACCTTAAGCCGGTGTCCTATTGGGAGAAGAGGCAACACATAGAACGTAGATGGGATGGATCATTAGTTTCAGCAGCCGGGACAATGGATGTGATTAAAGCATTCATTCCTCTGCTTCTCCATTCCCCTAATCTGTGTACAGGTGTGTGTGTACAGGGGTGTGTGTACAGGGGTGTGTGTAAAGGGGTGTGTGTGTGTGTACAGGGGTGTGTGTGTACAGGGGTGTGTGTGTACAGGGGTGTGTGTGTACAGGGGTGTGTGTACAGGGGTGTGTGTACAGGGGCGTGTGTACAGGAGTGTGTGTGTGTGTACAGGGTGTGTACAGGGGTGTGTGTACAGGGGTGTGTGTGTACAGGGGTGTGTGTGTGTACAGGGGCGTGTGTACAGGGGTGTGTGTACTAGGCTCTGGGCATTCACCCTGTGTATTTTCACTGCTGTTTATTTTCACGGTGTGTTTACGCATGCACGGCGTGTTGTACGCATGCACGGTGTGTTTACACGTATGATGTCCGCACCGCGAGGGTAACAGACGATTGTTTTCTGCTCCAGGTGCCTGTCGTGTGTGACAAGCGCTTTCCGCTGTCACTGGTGTAAATATCGCAACCTGTGTACTCACGACCCCAGCATCTGCTCCTTCCAGGAGGGGAGGGTCAACGCCTCGGAGGTAACACAGCAACCTGGACCCCCCTTCCCTTAGCCCCCCCCCTTCACCTCGAACCCCTCCCTCACTCACTGCCTTACCTCCTGTAGATCAGTGCATGTTCCTTTAACATAGTGACCTCACCACTACTAACCACTACAACCCCATTGTAAGGTCCCCACGTCCAGCTTGCTCTGTAGCTCCAGTGATGACCACGGACAGCTAGTGCATAGTGTGTGTTAGTGTTTATAATAAACCATCAGTAAAAGATTCTGAGGTTACACAGAAAAGCTGGAGAAACTCAGCGGGTGCAGCAGCATCTATGGAGCGAAGGAAATAGGCAACGTTTCGGGCCGAAACCCTTCTTCAGACTGATCAGGGGTGGGGGTGGGTCAGGGGGCCTGGGGACAAGAAAGGGAAAAGGAGGAGTAGCCGGAAGGCTGGAGGGTGGGAGGAGACAGCAGGGGAGCTGAGGAAGGGGAGGAGACAGCAAGGACTAACAGAATTGGGAGAAGTCGATGTTCATGCCCCCGGGGTGCAGACTCCCCAAACGGAATATGAGGTGCTGTTCCTCCAATTTCCGGTGCTGCTCGCTGTGGCCATGGAGGAGACCCAGGACAGAGAGGTCGGAGACGGAGTGGGAGGGGGAGTTGAAGTGCTGAGCCACCGGGAGGTCAGCTAGGTTATTGCGGACCGAGCGGAGGTGTTCGGCGAAACGATCGCCCAACCTCCGCTTGGTCTCACCGATATAGATCTGCTGACATCTAGAGCAGCGGACGCAATAGATGAGGTTGGAAGAGATGCAGGTAAACCTCTGTCGCACCTGGAACGATTGCTTGGGTCCCTGAAAGGAGTTGAGGGGGGAGGTAAAGGGACAAAGATTCTGTGTAGGAATCACCATTTTACACCTCCCCCCCTCATCCCCTCCCCTCCCCCCCTTGACCCCCCCACCCACTGGCTGACCCCCCCCCCCCCCACCCCCCCACCCCCCCCCCCCCCCGTCTGTAATGGGCAACGTTTGCAGTCTGGGCCATTTTGTACATTTAGTTTAGTTTAGTTTAGAGAAACAGGCCCTTCGGCCCACCGAGTCCGTGCCGGCCAGCGATCCCCACACACTAACACTATCCTACACACTGGGGACAATTTACAGTTTACGGAAGCCAATTAACCTACAAACCCGCACGGTTTTGGAGTGCGGGAGGAAGCCAGAACACCCGGAGAAAACCCACACAGTTCGTGGGGAGAACGTGCAAACTCCGTACAGGCAGCACCGGTAGTCGGGATGGAACCCGGGTGGGTCTGGGGCGGTGAGGCAGCAGCTCTACCCGCTGCATCACTGTGCCGTGCCGCCACTAATCGCAGGCATTTTGTAAAGTGGCAACAGCATTACTGAGCTTGTTGCGAATGTTGGCAATGTCTAAGTGAAGAACTGTCGGAGTGTTGATACACGCAGCCCCTGTAGACAGACGGACAGACACAAGCCAACCAGTATCACCAACTACACAACAGCTTTCTAGTTATGTTAATCCATGGAAATTTATGCAGCCATTGAATGCATCTTTTGTCTGAGATAATGATTACAACCAGTCTTCCGTTAGTGTGTGTGTGAATGCCAGCTCCCTCGTGGCTGCCTGGAGCATCACTGCCCTGCAAATATCTATGTGTCAGAGTAACAACAACAAAATGTGTAGGAAGGAACTGCAGATGCTGCTTTAAACAGAGGATAGACACAAAGTGCTGGAGTAACTCAGCGGGTCAGGCAGCATCGTTGGAGAGAAGGAATGGGTGACGTTTCAGGTCGTGAAGAAGGCTTGACCCAAAAAGTCACACATTCCCTCTCTCCACAGATGCTGCCTGCCTGACCCACTGAGTTACTCCAGCACTCTGTGAAACGTCACCTATCCATGTTCTCCACAGATGCTGCCTGACCCACTGAGTTATGGTGCAGCAGCATCTATGGAGCTAAGGAAATAGGCAACGTTTCGGGCCGAAACCCTTCTGGAAATAGGCAACGTTTCGGGCCGAAACCCTTCTGGAAATAGGCAACGTTTTGGGCCGAAACCCGGAAGGGTTTCGGCCCAAAACGTTACCTATTTCCTTAGCTCCATAGATGCTGCTGCACCCGCTGAGTTACTCCAGCACTCTGTGAAACGTCACCTATCCACGTTCTCCACAGATGCTGCCTGACCCGCTGAGTTACTCCAGCACTCTGTGTCTGTCCACAGTAACAAGATGAGAACGAGATACTGGGACTTCGGAAGCGAGTTGAGAGGGAGAGAGAGATGTGGACAGAAACCTGGAGCCATTGACCCTTACAAAGTCATCGCTCTGTCAGAAAGGCTTCTCATAGTCACACCACATGGACACAGGCCCTTCGGCCCACCTAGTCTGTGCTAACCAGCGATCCCGGCACACTAACACTATCCTACACACACTGGGGACAATTTACATTTACACCGAAGCCAATTAACCTGCAAACCTGCACGTCTTTGGCGTGTGGGAGGAAACCGAAGATCGCGGCGAAAACCCACGCGGTCACGGGGAGAACGTGCAAACTCCGTACAGACAGCACCCGTAGCTGACCTCTCCCTGTTGCCTCCTGTCCAGGATTGCCCACAGCTGGTCCCCTCCAGCGAGATCCTCATCCCCGTGGGAGAAGTGAAGCCAATCACACTGAGAGCCCGGAACCTTCCACAGCCTCAGTCCGGGCAGCGCGGCTACGAGTGTATTCTGGTCGTGCAGGGTCTGAGGCAACGGGTGCCGGCTCTGAGATTCAACAGCTCCAGTGTCCAGTGTCAGAACAGCTCGGTATGTTCCTGACTACTCCCCCGCTCTCTCCCCCTCTCTCCCTCTCCCTCTCTCCCTCTCCCTCCCTCTCTCCCTCCCTCCCTCTCCCTCTCCCTCTCTCTCTCTCCCTCCCTCCCCCTCCCTCCCCCTCTCTCCCTCCCTCTCTCCCCTCCCCTCTCTCCCTCTCTCCCCTCCCTCTCTCCCTCTCCCCCTCCCTCTCCCCTCTGCGCTCCCTCCCTCTCTCTCCCTCTCTCCCTCTCTCTCCTCTCCCCCCTCTCTCTCTCTCTCTCCCTCTCTCCCTCTCTCTCCTTCTCTCCCTCTCTCTCCCTCTCTCCCTCTCTCCCTCTCTCCCTCCTTCTCTCCCTCTCTCCCTCTCCCTCTCTCCCTCTCTCTCCCTCTCTCCCTCTCCCCTCTCTCCTCTCTCTCCCCCTCCCTCTCTCTCTCTCCCTCCCTCCCTCTCTCCCTCTCCCTCCTCTCTCTCTACCTCCCCCTCTCTCCCTCTCCCTCTCTCCCTCCCTCACTCTCTCCTTCCCTCCCTCTCCCCCTCTCTGCTTCCCTCCCTCTCTCTCTCTCCCTCTCCACTCCCTCTCCACTGACCGCTTGCTCCGTTACAGTACCACTATGATGGCGGTGACCTCAGTGACCTGCTGATCCGTTTCTCCGTGGTGTGGAATGGGAACTTCATCATTGACAACCCGACCAACATCACAGGTAGGGGGGGGGGGGAGGGGGGGGGAGTGACCATCCCAGCTCGCTACACCAGCCCGCTGGACCAAGGGGCAGCTTGGGTCAACGCTGACTCAACCTCCCACAGTGAGAGGGGGAGGGAGATGATTGAATGGCGGAGTAGGCCTGATGGGCCGAATGGCCTAATTCTGTACCTTGAACTTAGGAACTTATGAATGGGAAGCTGCCCCTTGTAGCAGTAGGGAACGAGACTGGCGGGACTGCTCTCCTGGGAGATAGCATGGATTGGAAGGGCCGAAAGGCAGTCTCCTGTGTTGCAGATCCAGGTGTTGAGGGCAGGTGTGCAAGTACTGCGCCATCATGCTAGGCATGCACATTGTGGGCTGAAGGGCCTGTTCCTGTACTGTTCTGTTCTATGGTTCAGTGATGCTGATCGTGAAGCCTTGGCTGGTACTTTAACCTTGTGTGAAATCTTTCCTTTGTTACTTGGTGACCAACCTCTACATAGCTTGTACCGGATGGAACTGCAGATGCTGGTTTAAACTGAAGATAGACCAAAAGTGCTGGAGTAACTCAGCAGGACAGGCGGCATCTCTGGAGAGAAGAAGGAATGGGTGACACCTGAAACATCACCTATCCATGTTGTCCACAGATGCTGCCTGACCCGCTGAGTTACTCCAGCACTCTGTGAAACGTCACCTATCCATGTTGTCCACAGATGCTGCCTGACCCACTGAGTTACTCCAGCACTGTGTGCCTGTGTCCTGCATGGTTTGTGTTGTAGGTGGGTGGGAGGGCGATCACACTGCTGACACTATCCTCGTCTCTGCTCACAGTTCACTTGTACAAATGCGATGCACTACGAGAGAGCTGCGGCCTCTGCCTCAAGGCCAACCAGAAGTTTGAGTGTGGCTGGTGCGAGTCTGAGCAACGATGCAGCCTGAAGCAACACTGCCACACACGTGCATCCCAGTGGCTCAACCTGTCCAGCAGCAACGTGAAGTGTACCAACCCTCGCATCACACAGGTAGGTGGCAGCCCCTGGTCCCGCCCGGTGTCCACTCTGTGTCCGAGCCCCTTCACCACTCTGTGCCATCTGCCTGGTCTGATGTACCCTGTCCAACCCCGGTCATTCCCTCTTCTCCCCGCTCCCGTCCGGCACAAGGTACAGAAGGTTGAAAGCGCGCACCACCAGACTCAGGAACAGCTTCTTCCCCTCTGCTATCAGGTTTCTGATACGGCCCTTCCATAAGCTAGGGTACTGTCCGATTCACCTCTACCCCATTGTGGACATTGGACTTTGTCTGTGGAACTGATGCACTACGATCCTGAGACTATATTCTGCCCCTCTGCTCTTCCTATTGGAGTTTGATGATTGTATTTATGTGGGTTATTATCTGATCTGTTTGGATATCATGCAGAACAAAGCTGTTCACTGTTCCTCAGTACACGTGACGATATCAAACCTAAACTCCCCCCAACATTCTGCATATCTCTCAAAGCAGAAGCCAACCCTGCCCAGTTGCTCATGGACATGTACAGCTGGGAACGGCACTGAATGCCTTCGTGACAACTGTGCAGGAGTCAAGAGGGTTTTATTATCATGTGTCCCAGATAGAACAATGACATTGTTGATTGCTGCAGCACAACAGGATATGTAAACATAATACAGAACAGGAGATAAAAGTCCAGTGTGTTTATATACCATAGACCACATATATACACAATAAATATACAGATAAAATACAATAGGCAGCTTGACGTGGAACCTGTAATACATTGATCAGTTTTGTGGGGGTGGGGGGGGGGGGGGGGGGGGGGGGGGGGGGCATAAGGGATATGAAGGAGAGGGGGTATGGAGGGGGGGGAATGGGGAGGTTCTGTAGCCAAGTGGCCATCGTGGTACGGGACAACCTATCCGTGGTCTCTGTAATAAGTCGCTGCAGAAACCCACAAACAGCTCGGTCACCATTCCTGTTTGGGCCACGCCGCCCCCATCCACCAGCCAGCAACTCCTGCACACTCTGGCCACTTATTCTGCACCGATGCACCAACAATTAAACTGTTCAGTGTGCAAGATCTAATTGATTGACTGATGATATAAATGTAGATGCAGCCACCTCATCGCAGGTGACTCCACTGCCCAGCGACTGCCATCCACCCAGAGGACAAACATCCTTCAAATACGTCTTTTGTTTCCTTCCATGACAACAATTTAACATTCATCAGTGAAATAGGTTCACCAGGTTAATTCCCAGGATGGCGGGACTGACATATGATGAAAGAATGGAGCGGCTGGGCTTGTATTCACTGGAATTT
>NC_073400.1:33562399-33574899 GCF_028641065.1 Leucoraja erinaceus | reverse complement strand
ACGGAATCAAGGGATATGGGGAGAAAGCAGGAACGGGGTACTGATTGTGGATGATCAGCCATGATCATATTGAATGGTGGTGCCAGCTCGATGGGCCGAATGGCCTCCTGCACCTATTGCCCATGTAGCTACATGACGCTCAGTCCAAAAACTCTAGCCTTGTCGACAGTTTCCTTGATGGGCCGAATGGCCTTATTCTGCTCCTATCACTGATGACCTTCTGAACCGCCATTGGTATTGGAAGCCCTTTAGGTATTGAGTGGCGGGATGGCCCAGACCAAGCTGAACCTTGGCTGGAAGATGTAGAAACCTCCAACGTTTCATCTTCCACTCGTTGCCACTTCCCCCGATTGGCAGCTCATTTGTTTTTTGTTATTTTAAGATTTTTCAGTAGTTATTTGTCTTTATTCTGTAACTGAGCGCGAGTGGGTTTGTGAGTGACAGGTCGTGTTGTTGATCAGTAGAGTGATGGTGGATCTTGGTGATGTCTGCTTCTCCCACTGATCAACTGCAAGAGAAACCTTGATGAAATGACAGATAAAAGTGGGATGTCTGGCACTTGCCGTCCGTATCTGATGTTTCACTCAGTTAGGCATTTGCCAAGCAAACTGTTCCCTTTCATTACCCAACGTCTACAAGGATGATTTTAATAAAATGGTAATATTGAAAGGGTTTAACAAGAAAGAACTCAACATAAGAGGATCTAGCTGCAGAGATTCACACGATAGACTTGTCAACAATCATCTCAATAGAAAACAGCTCCAGTCATTCAGAAAATAAACACTTTTTATATTAAAAGGAATGTAGTCGTCATAGAGTGATACAGTGTGGAAACAGGCCCTTCGGCCCAACTTGCCCACACCGGCCAACATGTCCCATCTACACTAGTCACACCTGCCTGCGTTTGGTCCATATCCCTCCAAACCTGTCCTATCCATGTACCTGTCTAACTGTTTCTTAAACGATGGGATAGTCCCTGCCACAACTACCTCCTCTGGCAGCTCGTTCCATACACCCACCACCCTTTGTGTGAAAATGTTACTGCTCAGATTCCTAGTAAATCTTTGGCCCTTCACCTTGAACCTATGTCCTCTGATCCTCGATTCCCCAACTCTGGGCAAGAGACTCTGTGCATCTACCTGATCTATTCCTCTCACTAATCACGAGCGGCAGCAGAGATACGCTGACACTGTCTTGATCAGAGGGAACTGTTGGAGCCCGCTGGTCACCACCTGTCCACCCTGCATTAGCAGTGTTCCACATATGTGATCGGAACACAATTAGGCCATTCGGCCCATCAAGTCTACTCCGACATTCAATCATGGCTGATCTATCTCTCCCTCCTAACCCCATTCTCCTGCCTTCTCCCCATAACCCCTGACACTCGTATTAATCAAGAATCTATCTATCTCTGTCTTAAATATATCCACTGATTTGGCCTCCACAGTCAAGTCAAGTCAAGTCAAGAGAGTTTATTGTTATGTGTCCCAGAGAGTGAAATTCTTGCTTGCTGCAGCACAACATAATATTGTAAACTCTCTATTGTAAAGCTGTCTGTGGCAAAGAATTCCACAGATTCACCACCCTCTAACTAAATAAATCATTTTCTTCCCGTTGTTTAAACTCAGGCCTGTGAGAGGTATCTCAGAGAGAAGGTGAGCACCAGAGAGGTAGCATCGCGGCAGAACATGGGTAGGGTCTGTACAGGGGTCCCGACTTGAAACGGTCCCGACTTGAAACGTCACCTATCCATGTTCTCCACAGATGCTGCCTGACCCGCTGAGTTACTCCAGCATGCCGTGACTCTGTGAGGAGAGAGCATTGGATGCAGGAACCTCAACCCCTCTCACTTCCAGCCTGCCACCGTGATAGGAGGAGGCCATTCGGCCCTTCAAGGCAGCACCGCCATTCAATATGATCATGGCTGATCATGCAGAATCAGTACCCCGTTCCTGCTTTCTCCCCATATCCCTTGATTCCGTTAGCCCTAAGAGCTAAATCTAACTCTTTCTTGAAAACATCCAGTGAATTGGCCTCCACTGCCTTCTGTGGCAGAGAATTCCACAGATTCACAACTCTCTGGGTGGAGTTGCCGGGCTGAGTAGTGACTGGGGCTTGATCGGTAGAGGTCTTATTCCTAAACTGTGACCCCTGTTTCTGGACTCCCCCAACATAAGGAACATTTTTCCTGCATCTAGCCTGTCCAATCCCTTAAGAATTCTATATGTTTCTATAATATCCCCTCTCATTTTTATAAATTCCAGTGAATACAAGCCCAGTCGATCCATTCTTTCAGCATATGTCAGTCCCATCATCCTGGGAATTCTGGTGAACCTTCGCTGCACTTCCTCAATAGCAAGAATGTCCTTCCTCAAATTAGGAGACCAAAACTGCACACAATTACTTGTTTAAGAAGGAACTGCAGATGCTGGAAAAGCGAAGGTAGCCAAAAGCGCTGGAGAAACTCAGCAGGTGCAGCAGCATCTATGGAGCGAAGGAAATAGGTCTGAAGGAGGGTTTTGGCCCGAAACGTTGCCTATTTCCTTTGCACCATAGATGCTGCTGCACCAGCTGAGTTTCTCCAGCACACTTTTGTCTACCTGCACACAATACTCCAGGTGTGGTCTCACCAGGGCCCTGTACAACTGCAGTGGGACCTCCTTGCTCCGTAACTCAAACCCTCTTGCAATGAAGGCCGTGGATGATGTGTAGGATCTATGAAGATGGCTGTGGTTAGCGCTGGGCGTTAAGGCTCTGTTATTTCAGGAACAAAGTTGCTGACTGAGACAAGGTGTGAGTTCCAGTGACAGGTGCTGACACCACTGCTGTCTGCTGCAGCAATTTACTCCTAGCTCCAGGAGCTCTGCATACGTTGAGCAGTGTTTACTGTGCAGCCATTAGCAGTGTCGTCTGAGGGAGAGATTTTTAAAAAGCAGGGTTGAACCAGCTGAGATTTTTCTGGTTTATCTGACAGTTTTGTAGATCATTAAAGTAATCTGTCAGAATGATGTAAGACTGGGAGTTAGCGGGCTACAGATATACATCAGCTCCAAGACTAACCCCCGCTTATTCAGCAAGCCCCACCATTCCCCCTCTCTCTATCCCTCCCCCACCCAAGTTGCACCAGCTTCTTGTTTTCACCCAACAAACAGCGAACAATGGCCTGTTTCCTTTATCCTCGTTACATTTTTGCAAATCTTTCATTCATTGTTCATTATCTCTCCACATCACCATCTATATCTCTCGTTTCCCTCATCCCTGACTCAGTCTGAAGAAGGGTCTCCACCCGAAACGTCACCCATTCCTTCTCTCCACAGATGCTGCCTGACCCACTGAGTTACTCCAGCACTCTGTGAAACGTCACCTATCCATGTTCTCCACAGATGCTGCCTGACCCGCTGAGTTATGGTGCAGCAGCATCTATGGAGCGAAGGAAATAGGCAAAGTTTCGGGCCGAAACCCTTCTAGAAATAGGCAACGTTTCGGGCCGAAACCCGGAAGGGTTTCGGCCCGAAACGTTGCCTATTTCCTTAGCTCCATAGATGCTGCTGCACCCGCTGAGTTACTCCAGCACTCTGTGAAACGTCACCTATCCACGTTCTCCACAGATGCTGCCTGACCCGCTGAGTTACTCCAGCACTCTATATCTTCCATGGTCATTTTCTGACGACATATTGTCTGAATTTCTCCAACTTGAGGTAGTTTGAGCGATGTAGGACTGGAGGTGATGTGGTTTGTGAGACTGGACTAGCAGCAGGGGGAGGGGGGACAAAGCTGATTTGGAAATTCTCTGCAGCAGCTTGCAGCTGGTCGGGGATTTTTGTTGTCTCAGCGGTTTGAGCAAGACGGGAAAACTAATGGTTGGGTGGAAGTTAATGTGATTCATGAATACCGGGGAAGTCAGGCATGATCCTAATTCACAGAGAACCTGAGTAAATTTTAGCACCTTGATTACAAATGCTTGTGCTCCCTGAGGCAGTGACCTTGGGCTGATGCATCGACCTCCATTGCAGAGCGCTGCACAGCTTGGAAAAGAGACATTAGTTCCGGTCCCCAGAGCGTGTTCCAGTCCCCACATCCTTGCTGCTCTCAGTTCAACCCTCGACTCTTTCTCCTCACAATCTACACTCGTCCTCTCACAGCCCAATTTACCAGGTGACACTTGTAAATATTTAACACACCGTCATTAGAAGCCAGGAGCCGCTCTCTAATCCCACAGTTACACGCGGTTGCTATTCACACACAAGCCCCTTGGACCCGTGTCCTCACAGCCACAGAATCAGTCATTCAGAGGAGGACACAAAGAACTAATAGAGACCAAGGGACACAACAGCCAACTGCCCCAAGGACCAGAGTCACTTATGACGTTTTTAATTGGTGGATAAAGGCCTGGATAGAGTGGATGTGGAGAGGATGTTTCCACTAGTGGGAGAGTCTAGGACCAGAGGACACAGCTGCAGAATTAAGGATGTGTGCAGGAATTTCTTTAGTCAGAGGGTGGTGAATCTGTGGAATTCTTTGCCACAGACGGCTGCGGAGGCCAAGTCAGTGGATATATTTAAGGCAGAGATGGATAGATTCTTACGGGTGTCAGGGGTTGTGGGGAGAAGGCAGGAGAATGGGGCTTGGGTTTAGAGATAGATCAGCCATGGTTGAATGGCGGAGTCGACTTGATGGGCCGAATGGCCTAATTCTGCTCCTATCACATATGGCCTATGAATTTATGAAGCTCACCTGCACAAGCACAGGCCGTGGAAACTCCTCTCATTTAGAGAATGTTCTAAACAGGATTAGAGATTGCAGGCTGGTCGATTTAGAGAAGGGTGTAAGATCTGGGAGGTGTCAGGTAAATAACTGTTTCTCTCGTGCTGCCTCACCTGCTAAATGTGTGGTGTATTAACCTGTGAGACCTTCAAGAACATGAGTGATCATATGATATAACTGACATGTTATAGAGTTGTACACCATGAAATCTGGCCCTTCAGCCCAACTTGCCCATGCTGACCCAGACTGACCATGGTGTCTACCTGATCAGGTCCCATTTGTCTGAGTTTGGCACATTTCCCGAAGGGCATTTCCTATCCATGTACCTGTCCAGGTGTTTTCTTGTGCAGGAAGGAACTGCAAATACAGGTTTATACGCAGACAGGTGGGACATGTTGGCCTCTGTGGGTGAGTTGGGCCGAAGGGCCTGTTTCCACGCTGTGACTCCTTAAGTTCCTTCACTTTAGTCTTTGTTTAGTTTGTTATTGTCACGTGTGCGTGGTACAGTAGAAAGCTTCTGTGTGTGTGTGTGTGTGAGTGTGTGTGTACGTGTGTGTGTGTGTGTGTACGTGTGTGTGTGTGTGTGTGTGTGTGTGTGTGTGTACGTGTGTGTGTGTGTGTGTGTGTGTGTGTGTATGTGTGTGTGTGTGTGTGTGTGTGTGTGTATGTGTGTGTGTGTGTACGTGTGTGTGTGTGTGTGTGTGTACGTGTGTGTGTGTGTGTGTGTGTGTGTGTGTGTGTGTGTGTGTGTGTGTGTGTGTGTGTGTGTGTGTGTGTGTGTGTGTGTGTGTGTGTTGTATGTGTGTGTGCGTGTGTGTATATGTATGCACATGTGTGTGTGTGTACGTGTGTGTGTGTGTGTACGTGTGTGTGTGTGTGTGTGTGTGTGTGTGTGTGTGTGTGTGTGTGTACGTGTGTGTGTGTGTGTGTGTGTGTGTGTGTGTGTGTACGTGTGTGTGTGTGTGTGTGTGTGTGTGTGTGTGTGTGTGTGTGTGTGTGTACGTGTGTGTGTGTGTGTACGTGTGTGTGTGTGTGTGTGTGTGTGTGTTTGTGTGTGTGTGTGTGTGTGTGTGTGTTGTGTGTGTGTACGTGTGTGTGTGTGTGTGTGTGTGTACGTGTGTGTGTGTGTGTGTGTGTATGTGTGTGTGTGTGTGTGTGTGTACGTGTGTGTGTGTAGGTGTGTATATGTGTGTATGTGTGTGTGTGTACGTGTGTGTGTGTGTGTGTGTGTATGTGTGTGTATGTGTGTGTGTGTGTGTGTGTGTGTGTGTGTGTGTGTGTGTGTGTATGTGTGTGTGCGTGTGTGTGTGTGTGTGTGTGTGTGTGTGTATGTGTATGTGTGTGTGTGTGTGTGCTTGTGTGTGTGTGTGTATGTGTGTGTGCGTGTGTGTGTGTGCGTGTGTGTGTGTGCGTGTGTGTGTGTGTGTGTTCTGTCCAGTCATGGACTCGGTTACAATCAAGTCTTCTGTTGTAGACACAAGCAATTGCCTGTCCATCTTATCCACATAAACTAATCTGACAATTCCAGGTATCATCCAGTAATTCTTTCATGGCTGCCCAATACTGTGTTACAATGATCCATTACTCTCTCCTTAACCTCACTTCTCTTCCCTTCCACCGGCCTAGTAATAAACAATGAGTAGGAAGGAACTGCAGTTGCCGGTTTAAACCGAAGATAGACACAAAATGCTGGAGTAACTCAGCGGGACAGGCAGCGTCTCTGGAGAGAAGGAACGGGTGACGTTTCAGGTCGAGACCCTTCTTCAGACCCTATCCCAGTCTCGACCCGAAACGTCACCCATTCCTTCTCTCCAGAGACGTTGCCCGTCCCGCTGAGTTACTCCTGCATTTTGTGTCTATCTTTAGTAATAAACAATTGCCTTCACTATGGATTGTGCGCTGTGTATCTGGGATCCTCTACGTCAGGGAGACCACACTCTTTACATGGTTAGTGGGTTTTCCAGCCAATATTGACAGTTTTACATTTTTCCACATTTGCCAGCTCTTTGCCTAAACATTAAACCTATCCACCCCCCCCCTGCCCACACAGTAAACCTATCCACATCCCCTTTGTGGCCTCAAGCAACTCTTTGCCGACTGATCTGTGTGATATTTATACTTAGCAATGGCATCTTTGATGCCTTTAATCAACTCCTTTATACAAACTAGGGCAGCATGGTGGTGCAGCGGTAGAGTTGCTGCCTTACAGCGCTTGCAGCGCCAGAGACCCTGGTTCGATCCCGACCACGGGTGCTGTCTGTATGGAGTTTGCACGTTCTCCCCGTGACCTGCGTGTGTTTTCACCACGATCTTCGGTTTCCTCCCACACTCCAAAGATTAATTGGCTCGGTAAATGTAAAAATTGTCCCTAGTGTGTGTAGGGCAGTGTTAGTGTGCGGGGATCACTGGTCAGCAGGCACCCGATGGGCCGAAGGGCCTGTTTCCACGACGTATCACTAAACTAAATTGTACTCGTTACAACTTGCCAACCAGAGATAGCCCCTTCTATGTTGACTCTGCTGCCCCTCTACATTACAAGCTTTGTTCTCTACAGGGGTGTTTGAAGGGGAACCTATGAAACTACCTTCTGGTAATCTAGGATATCCCCCCCCCCCCCCCCCCACAACAGGTCTAGTTTAATTTGGAGATACAGCACGGAAACAGGCCCTTCGACCCATGGGTTGCAACGTGGCCCAGTTGCTGCCTTACAGAGCTTGCAGCGCCAGAGACCCGGGTTCGATCCTGTCTACGGGTGCTGTCTGTACGGAGTTTGCATGTTCTCCCCGTGACCGGGTGGTTTTCTCTGAGATCCACACTCCAAAGACGTGCAGGTTTGTATTGGCTTTGGTTTGTATACTTGGTCTGAATGTAAATGATCCCTAGTGTGTGTCGGATAGTGTTAGTGTGCAAGGATCGCTGGTAGGTGTGAACGAAGGGCCTGTTTCCATGCTGTATCTAGAAACTAAAGTGAACATTAACACTATCCTACACACACTCGGGACAATTCACAATTGTTACCAAAGCCAATTAACCTACAAAACTGCACGTCTTTGGAGTGTGGGAGGAAACCGGATCGCCCGGAGAAAACCCACGCAGGTCACGGGGAGAATGTGCAAACTCCGTACAGACAGCACCCGTAGTCAGGATGGAACCCGGTCTCTGGCGCTGTGAGGCAGCAGCTCTACCCGCTGCACCACCGTGTCGTGGTTGTTGAGAGAACGACAGTAACTTGGTCAAACGTTGTCTCCCTATCGCGGGGTTGGGTCGACTGCGTTGTGTGCGGGGTTGGGTCGACTGCGTTGTGTGCGTGGCAGGAGCTGTGGTCACGGTGTTGGGTGGATGTGGAGACCTGCAGTGAAACCTTCTCAAAGCTCAGCCCTTCATCGAGCAAACCAGTAATTCATCTCACAAATGTATTTCCCATCAGAGGGTCGCAGGTAGAACTGGGCAGAAGTGTTTGCACGCACAGCGTTCTAGTGTTTCCATCTCTGCGTTATGTTGGCGGTTCATCCAGAAAATATCCCACGATCAAGGTGACCTGTCTCATTTGAGGAACTAAATCTGTGGCTGTTTTGAAAACGTCTCCACTGCCCCTTGGACTTTAATCTTTCTTCAATGTTTCCTCTCTTATTTATAATGTTTAGTCGTGACGTCTGTGGAAATTGGGACCTCTGTCTTGATGTGAGAGAGAGAGAGAGAGAGTTCACAACTGGCTGGAACCCACAACAAAAGCTGCCTTTGTTTCAGCTTTCCAATCTCAGAAGAGCTTTGTAACACTAAAGGGGAATTGTCGGCACTTTTCATTCACTCATCTCTGGTATCGCAGTTGTAATTTTCTGTGCGTGTGTGTTGCAGTTGCTTGGCAACTGTTAGTTCTACAATGCGTAGTTGCAGAATGCCAGCTTTGCGGCAAATTAAAGCACAACAGGTTACCCAGCCGCCATTTATCACAGAGCTGTCAGGGCCATTTGAATCTTCAGCAAAGCACTTGCCTGAACATACACCCTCAGCATTTATACCTCCCCCCTCTACATCTGAGCACCCTCCATAGTGGCTGTCAGTATCATCAGCACTTACACAGCTCTCCGCTACAAACCCTCGTACAAAGAACGGGCGGGAATGGGCCGAGTCTCTTTCCACCATCACAATAATACTTTATTAGCCAACATACAAGGAATTTCCAGATACGTACGTTCTTGATGAGTCTGCGGTGCCTGGAGTTAAGGCAGGAGAATGGGGTTCATTTCAGTTGAGTTTATTGTCACGTGTAGCGAGCTACAGTGAAAAGCTTTTGTTGCGCGCTAACCAGTCAGTGGAAAGACAATACGTGATTACAATCGAGTGTACAGATACACGATAAGGGAATAGCGTTTAGCGCAAGGTGAAGTCAGGGTTGACAAGAATGATAGATCAGCCATGAATGAATGGCAGAGTAGACTCCTAAGGTCATGTGATAAGAGATGAATTAGGCCATTCGGCCCATCACATCTACTCTACCATTCATTCATGGCTGGTCTATCACTCCCTTCTAACCCCATTCTCCTGCCTTCTCCCCACAACCTCTGACTGGATGGGCCGAATGGCCTGCTTGTGCTCCTGTAAGTGATGTACTGATGAAGGTTTGTGCTTTCCCCAGGTGAGCCCAGACTCAGGGCCGTGGGAAGGAGGAACACTGGTGACTATCCGCGGAGTCAACCTGGGCCTGGACTTCCTGGACATTGCCAACAGTGTCCGAGTGGCCGGAGTCCAGTGCATCCCGTTACTGGACGGTTACATCATCGCTGAACAGTAAGTCTCACCCAAAGGTAACGATACATCTCTCTCGGCCTGGTCATCACCTGTCCACCATCAGTATCCAGCCATTGACCACTGGTCCCAGAGACAGAGTGGATGTGGAGTTTGGGGCCAGGGCCAGTGTACACCTGGAACAGTGATTGTTCGACGTCCCCTACAAAGTGGCCGGGTCTCGACCCAAACCGTCACCCATTCTTTCTCCACTAAGTTTGTGGTACGAAGGCTCTCTTGCTGTAACTGTAAGAGTTGTTTGCCTTCATCAGTCGGGGCGTTGAGTACAGGAGTCAGGAAGTCAGGATGCAGCTTTGCGTTCCATTGGCCACATGTGGAGTATTGTGTGTAGTTCTGGTTGCCCCCATTACAGGAAGGGTGTGGGGACTTTGGAGATGGTGCAGGGGAGGTTTACCAGAACGCTGCCGAGATTAGAGGGTTTCAGCTACAGGAGGTTGGACAAACTTGACGTTTTCTCTGGAGATCGAGGGGAGACCTGATTGAAATGTATAACATTATAAGAGGCACAGATAAGGTAGACAGTCAGAACCTTTACCCCAAGATGCAAGTGCTAAATACCAGAAGGCTCAACTTCAAGTTGAGATGGGCAGAGTTTAAAGGAGACGTGTGGGGGAAGTGTTTTTGGCACAGAGAGGTGGGTACCTGCAACACCTGGCCACAGGTGATGACGGTGGCATTTCAGGGCATGTGGGGTGCAGGCTGTGCAGAGCTATGGATCTCGTGCAGGCAGAACAGATTTGTTTCATTGGCATCAACGATGGTACAGTCATGATGGGCCAAAGGGCCTGAGCTGTTTTAATGTTTACAATCATAGAGTGATACAGCATGGAAACAGGCCACTCGGCCCAACTTGCCCCATTTACACTAACTAGTCCCACCTGCCTGTGTTTGGCACATATCCCTCCAAACCTGTCCTATCTATGAAAAGAAGAATGTCATTGTTCTGAAGAAGGGTCTCGACCCGAAACTTCTCTCCAGCGATGCTGCCTGTCCTGCTGAGTAACTCCAGCATGTCGTGTCTATCTTCAGAATGTCAGTGTTGATCTGCTGGTCTCCCTTTCACTGATCCACGGCTCCACTCGCCTCCTGCACCACTTCCAGTCCTGGTTCCTCGTTACAAGGGCAGGGAGGCTAATACCAGGACTTGTCCCAATCCACTATGGGGTCAAGTGGTCATCCAGTAACGTGCAGTGCCTCATGCAGCTGTCCGTTCCAATTCCACCCAGACCGTCGCAGCTGCAGCAAAATAGTTGCGTCATTTGGGACCAATGAGAAAATACCTGCCTGGTGCCAAGATTCTTCACCAAAAATATTCCTAAACTAGACAATAAAAGCACATCTGCTATGAATTTGGGGAATAGAAAGGATTTAGTTGTCGTGATGTGATGTGAATTTTTTTTTTCAATTTTCTGATTCATTTGAGGGAAGAGAATGTCGTCGTAAACCAATGTTTTTACGTTTTATCCGACTCGGCCAATGGGCAGGATGCAGGCGGGGGTGAAGTCGGACGTGGGGACGTTAGGGGTGGACACAGACGTCCGGGGAGATGTCCGTCACAGCTGGCCTTTCATCTCAGCACCACGGCTGCTTGGTGCCAAAGAATCAGATCATCTTTAGGAAGGAACTGCAGATGCTGGTTTACCCCAAACGTAGACACAGAGTGCTGGAGTAACTCAGCGGGTCAGGCAACGTCACCTATCCATGTTCTCCACAGATGCTGCCTGACCCACTGAGTCAAATTAGGGCAGGACCTTCACAGTGAATGGTCGGGCTCTGGGGAAACCAGAGGCCAGAGGGGTTCTCGATGCGCAGTTAGTTCCCTGAACCAGAGGCACTGGCAGGTAGGATGGTGGAGATGGCTTTTGCCATGTTGGCTTACATCAGTCTGGGTACTGATTATAGACGTTGGGATGCTATGCTGGGATGCTATGCTGCAGTAGTACTGGACATTGTTGCTGCAGTAGTACTGGACATTGTTGCTGCAGTAGTATTAGACATTGTTACTGCAGTAGTACTGGACATTGTTACTGCAGTAGTATTAGACATTGTTGCTGCAATAGTATTAGACGTTGTTGCTGCATTAGTACTGGACATTGTTGCTGCAGTAGTACTGGACATTGTTGCTGTAGTAATACTGGACATTGTTACTGCATTAGAACTGGACATTGTTGCTGCAGTAGTACTGGACATTGTTGCTGCAGTAGTACTGGACATTGTTGCTGCAGTAGTATTAGACATTGTTGCTGCAGTAGTATTAGACATTGTTGCTGCATTAGTACTGGACATTGTTACTGCAGTAGTACTGGACATTGTTGCTGCAGTAGTACTGGACATTGTTGCTGTAGTAGTATTAGACGTTGTTGCTGCAGTAATACTGGACATTGTTGCTGTAGTAGTAGTATTAGACGTTGTTGCTGCAATAGTATTAGACGTTGTTGCTGCAATAGTATTAGACGTTGTTGCTGCAATAGTATTAGACGTTGTTGCTGCAATAGTATTAGACGTTGTTGCTGCAATAGTATTAGACGTTGGTGCTGCAGTAGTACTGGACATTGTTACTGCAGTAGTACTGGACATTGTTGCTGCAGTAGTACTGGACATTGTTACTGCAGTAGTACTGGACATTGTTGCTGCAGTAGTATTAGACATTGTTACTGCAGTAGTACTGGACATTGTTGAGGCCGCATTTGATGAATTGTGTTCAGTTTTGGCAACTGCTGTAGCAAGAGGATGCCATTAAGCTGGGAAAATGCAGAGATTGATGAGGATGTGGACAGGATTTGTGAGCTTGAGCTATTGGACGTGTTTAGACGGGCGAGGATTTTGTGAGGCACAGGAGGCTGAGGGATGATCTTCTAGAGTTGTGTAAAATCATGAGGGGATTACATAGGGCGAATGAACAGAGTCTTTTATCCAGAGTAGCGGAATCA